>NC_064812.1:18009732-18076205 GCF_023721935.1 Panthera uncia | reverse complement strand
TTATACACCACAGCACAGGGGAAGTGCACTGCAGGTCCTCACCACGCCAGGGACTCTCCAAAATGACCAAACGGAAGAATTCCCCTCAGAAGAATCTCCAGGAAATAACAACAGCTAATGAACTGATCAAAAAGGATTTAAATAATATAACAGAAAGTGAATTTAGAATAATAGTCATAAAATTAATCGCTGGGCTTGAAAACAGTATACAGGACAGCAGAGAATCTCTTGCCACAAAGATCGAGGGACTAAGGAACAGTCACGAGGAGTTGAAAAACGCTTTAAACGAAATGCAAAACAAAATGGAATCCACGATGGCTCGGCTTGAAGAGGCAGAGGAGAGAATAGGTGAACTAGAAGATAAAGTTATGGAGAAAGAGGAAGCTGAAAGAAAGAGAGATAAAAAAATCCAGGAGTATGAGGGGAAAATTAGAGAACTAAGTGATACACTAAAAAAAAATAATATACGCATAATTGGTATCCCAGAGGAGGAAGAGAGAGGGAAAGGTGCTGAAGGGGTACTTGAAGAAATTATAGCTGAGAACTTCCCTGAACTGGGGAAGGAAAAAGGCATTGAAATCCAAGAGGCACAGAGAACTCCCTTCAGACGTAACTTGAATCGATCTTCTGCACGACATATCATAGTGAAACTGGCAAAATACAAGGATAAAGAGAAAATTCTGAAAGCAGCAAGGGATAAACGTGCCCTCACTTATAAAGGGAGACCTATAAGACTCGTGACTGATCTCTCCTTTGAAACTTGGCAGGCCAGAAAGGCTTGGCACGATATCTACAGTGTGCTAAACAGAAAAAATATGCAGCCGAGAATCCTTTATCCAGCAAGTCTGTCATTTAGAATAGAAGGAGAGATAAAGGTCTTCCCAAACAAACAAAAACTGAAGGAATTTGTCACCACGAAACCAGCCCTACAAGAGATCCTAAGGGGGATCCTGTGAGACAAAGTACCAGAGACATCACTACAAGCATAAAACATACAGACATCACAATGACTCTAAACCCATATCTTTCTATAATAACACTGAATGTAAATGGATTAAATGCGCCAACTAAAAGACATAGGGTATCAGAATGGATAAAAAAAACAAGACCCATCTATTTGCTGTCTACAAGAGACTCATTTTAGATCTGAGGACACCTTTAGATTGAGAGTGAGGGGATGGAGAACTATTTATCATGCTCCTGGAAGCCAAAAGAAAGCTGGAGTAGCCATACTTATATCAGACAAACTAGACTTTAAATTAAAGGCTGTAACAAGAGATGAAGAAGGGCATTATATAATAATCACAGGGTCTATCCACCAGGAAGAGCTAACTATTATAAATGTCTATGCGCCAAATACCCGAGCCCCCAGATATATAAAGCAATTACTCATAAACATAAGCAACCTTATTGATAAGAATGTGGTCATTGCAGGGGACTTTAACACCCCACTTACAGAAATGGATAGATCATCTAGACACACAGTCAATAAAGAAACAAGGGCCCTGAATGATACATTGGATCAGATGGACTTGACAGATATATTTAGAACTCTGCATCCCAAAGCAACAGAATATACTTTCTTCTCGAGTGCACATGGAACATTCTCCAAGATAGATCATATACTGGGTCACAAAACAGCCCTTCATAAGTTTACAAGAATTGAAATTATACCATGCATACTTTCAGACCACAATGCTATGATGCTTGAAATCAACCACAGGAAAAAGTCTGGAAAACCTCCAAAAGCATGGAGGTTAAAGAACACCCTACTAACGAATGAGTGGGTCAACCAGGCAATTAGAGAAGAAATTAAAATATACATGGAAACAAACGAAAATGAAAATACAACAATCCAAACGCTTTGGGATGCAGCGAAGGCAGTCCTGAGAGGAAAATACATTGCAATCCAGGCCTATCTCAAGAAACAACAAAAATCCCAAATACAAAATCTAACAGCACACCTAAAGGAAATAGAAGCAGAACAGCAAAGGCAGCCTAAACCCAGCAGAAGAAGAGAAATAATAAAGATCAGAGCAGAAATAAACAATATAGAATCTAAAAAAACTGTAGAGCAGATCAACGAAACCAAGAGTTGGTTTTTTGAAAAAATAAACAAAATTGACAAACCTCTAGCCAGGCTTCTCAAAAAGAAAAGGGAGATGACCCAAATAGATAAGATCATGAATGAAAATGGAATGATTACAACCAATCCCTCAGAGATACAAACAATTATCAGGGAATACTATGAAAAATTATATGCCAGCAAATTGGACAACCTGGAAGAAATGGACAAATTTCTAAACACCCACACTCTTCCAAAACTCAATCAGGAGGAAATAGAAAGCTTGAACAGACCCATAACCAGCGAAGAAATTGAATCGGTTATCAAAAATCTCCCAACAAATAAGAGTCCAGGACCAGATGGCTTCCCAGGGGAGTTCTACCAGACATTTAAAGCAGAGATAATACCTATCCTTCTCAAGCTATTCCAAGAAATAGAAAGGGAAGGAAAACTTCCAGACTCATTCTATGAAGCCAGTATTACTTTGATTCCTAAACCAGACAGAGACCCAGTAAAAAAAGAGAACTACAGGCCAATATCCTTGATGAATATGGATGCAAAAATTCTTAATAAGATACTAGCAAATCGAATTCAACAGCATATAAAAAGAATTATTCACCACGATCAAGTGGGATTCATTCCTGGGATGCAGGGCTGGTTCAACATTCGCAAATCGATCAACGTGATACATCACATTAACAAAAAAAAAGAGAAGAACCATATGATCCTGTCAATCGATGCAGAAAAGGCCTTTGACAAAATCCAGCACCCTTTCTTAATAAAAACCCTTGAGAAAGTCGGGATAGAAGGAACATACTTAAAGATCATAAAGGCCATTTATGAAAAGCCCACAGCTAACATCATCCTCAACGGGGAAAAACTGAGAGCTTTTTCCCTGAGATCAGGAACACGACAGGGATGCCCACTGTCACCGCTGTTGTTTAATATAGTGCTGGAAGTTCTAGCATCAGCAATCAGACAACAAAAGGAAATCAAAGGCATCAAAATTGGCAAAGACGAAGTCAAGCTTTCGCTTTTTGCAGATGACATGATATTATACATGGAAAATCCGATAGACTCCACCAAAAGTCTGCTAGAACTGATACATGAACTCAGCAAAGTTGCAGGATACAAAATCAATGTGCAGAAATCAGTTGCATTCTTATACACTAACAATGAAGCAACAGAAAGACAAATGAAGAAACTGATCCCATTCACAATTGCACCAAGAAGCATAAAATACCTAGGAATAAATCTAACCAAAGATGTAAAAGATCTGTATGCTGAAAACTATAGAAAGCTTATGCAGGTAATTGAAGAAGATATAAAGAAATGGAAAGACATTCCCTGCTCATGGATTGGAAGAATAAATATTGTCAAAATGTCAATACTACCCAAAGCTATCTACACATTCAATGCAATCCCAATCAAAATTGCACCAGCATTCTTCTCGAAACTAGAACAAGCAATCCTAAAATTCACATGGAACCACAAAAGGCCCCGAATAGCCAAAGTAATTTTGAAGAAGAAGACCAAAGCAGGAGGCATCACAATCCCAGACTTTAGCCTCTACTACAAAGCTGTCATCATCAAGTCAGCATGGTATTGGCATAAAAACAGACACATAGACCAATGGAATAGAATAGAAACCCCAGAACTAGACCCACAAACGTATGGCCAACTCATCTTTGACAAAGCAGGAAAGAACATCCAATGGAAAAAAGACAGTCTCTTTAACAAATGGTGCTGGGAGAACTGGACAGCAACATGCAGAAGGTTGAAACTAGACCACTTTCTCACACCATTCACAAAAATAAACTCAAAATGGATAAAGGACCTGAATGTGAGACAGGAAACCATCAAAACCTTAGAGGAGAAAGCAGGAAAAGACCTCTCTGACCTCAGCCGTAGCAATCTCTTACTCGGCACATCCCCAAAGGCAAGGGAATTAAGAGCAAAAGTGAATTACTGGGACCTTATGAAGATAAAAAGCTTCTGCACAGCAAAGGAAACAACCAACAAAACTAAAAGGCAACCAACGGAATGGGAAAAGATATTTGCAAATGACACATCGGACAAAGGGCTAGTATCCAAAATCTATAAAGAGCTCATCAAACTCCACACCCGAAAAACAAATAACCCAGTGAAGAAATGGGCAGAAAACATGAATAGACACTTCTCTAAAGAAGACATCCGGATGGCCAACAGGCACATGAAAAGATGTTCAACGTCGCTCCTTATCAGGGAAATACAAATCAAAACCACCCTCAGATATCACCTCACGCCAGTAAGAGTGGCCAAAATGAACAAATCAGGAGACTATAGATGCTGGAGAGGATGTGGAGAAACAGGAACCCTCTTGCACTGTTGGTGGGAATGCAAATTGGTGCAGCCGCTCTGGAAAGCAGTGTGGAGGTTCCTCAGAAAATTAAAAATAGACCTACCCTATGACCCAGCAATAGCACTGCTAGGAATTTATCCAAGGGATACAGGAGTACTGATGCATAGGGGCACCTGTACCCCAATGTTTATAGCGGCACTCTCAACAATAGCCAAATTATGGAAAGAGCCTAAATGTCCATCAACTGATGAATGGATAAAGAAATTGTGGTTTATATACACAATGGAATACTATGTGGCAATGAGAAAAAATGAAATATGGCCTTTTGTAGCAACGTGGATGGAACTGGAGAGTGTGATGCTGAGTGAAATAAGCCATACAGAGAAAGACAGATACCATATGGTTTCACTCTTATGTGGATCCTGAGAAACATAACAGAAACCCATGGGGGAGGGGAAGGAAAAAAAAAAAAAAAAGAGGTTAGAGTGGGAGAGAGCCAAAGCATAAGAGACTGTTAAAAACTGAGAACAAACTGAGGGTTGATGGGGGGTGGGAGGGAGGGCAGGGTGGGTGATGGGTATTGAGGAGGGCACCTTTTGGGATGAGCACTGGGTGTTGTATGGAAACCAATTTGACAGTAAATTTCATATATTAAAAAATAAAAAAAAAAATAAAAAAAATAAAATAAAAAAAAAATAAATAAAACTACAGACTCATGTTCAAACCCTAGACCTACTTCATGCAAATTCATAGCAGCGAGTCCTGGGGACGAGCCTATTTTGAAAGATTCCTCAGGTAATTCTTAGGCACTCTGAAGCTTGGGAACTTCTGCTTTAGAGATGAAGAGATCATTTCCTGGGCTTTTTACACATAGCTCTTTAAGATTCGATTTTTGTCCCTAACTGTGATTGGATAACAAAAGAGTAAAAATGCCTCTTTTGCAAAATACAGCTGAATTGTGAGTTCCAAAGAATATCTCTTTTAGAGCCAGCATCTTTGTCTTGATGAGGCTTATCTAATCAATACGTTATCTGCTGGCATATTAATCCAGTGATTTCCACCCCAAGGAAGGTATTACCAAGTGTGAAAGTGAGAGCTCTAAACTCCCACCACCTGTCTCGGGCAATGCTATATGGTCTTGGGCAAATCGCTTAATCTCTCAAAGCCTCAGTTTCTCTCTCTGTAAAATGGGTATAGTAGGAAAACTTGACTTTAGAAGTTCATGTGAGAAGTAAATAAAATTATCCACCTAAAACTCTGATAAGTGTGCAAGCAATTTTAACCAAAATTATTGGTGTCGTTGAAAACATTGTTAGGTTGAAATATAAGTATCTAAGAACTTGCTCCTTCGCTGCTATGGAGATATTCAGTCTTCCCAGTCCTAGAGGGCTTTTTGCTCCTATTTTTACTGATGAGGGAGCATGAGGCAGGCTAAGGGCAAAGAACAAGCTAGCACACCCGCCCCCCCCCCCCCCAGGTGGAATATGTGTGATATTTCTCAGACAATCCTGGCTGCCCAAGAACAAAGGAAAGGGGCTTAAATGCTTGGCATGGTAATGTGGGAAACTAAGGCAATTAAAAATTAAATTCCTTACTGCCTATAACCCATTAACAAGTCCTTGAAACTGGCAGAGTGACCTCCCTCTAGGAGCTCAGCTGCCTGGAGGATGACACTTTGCTAGGGGCCAAAGAGAAACTTAGCTTAATTTTCCCAATCTTGAGGATCCTTTAAATATACTTCCTTTATCTCAGCTAGCCCAGGATATGCTGGCAATTGGACTCCAACTTATGGACCCCTAATATACATCTGATAGGGTCTCATGACTGAGGTTTTACAAAACAGTAATAAATGATGTTTTCCTAACAACAGGTAACCCCTCAAGGTCCTGGAAACTTTGCTTCCAAAATTCTTTAGAGACTTACTCTATCCCTGACCCCTCCCAACCTGAGGGCATGTAATGAGTTACCCATCAGGATCCCATGCAACTCTTCCTGCCCATTGGTCCTGTCCCCATGCTTTAATAAAATCACCTTTTTTGCACCAAAGACGTCTTCAGGAATTCTTTCTTGGCCATCGGCTCCAGACCCCACAACCCCCCCAGGACCCCAAAACTTCATCACTAGCATTGCTCAGATTTCAAAAAGTTCAAAACCTGCAAATCTCAAAGATTTAAAAGCTGCAGATTTGGTTTTTAATTCCTAAAGAAAATCCTTTTACAATAAAGTTGAGTACCAGAAGTAAGTATGCAGTTCATAAGGAATTTGCTATCTAAGTATTCACCAAGTTCTAAGAAGCCCCATGTTTAAGAATTAAATGCCAAATTTAAAATACTTCTTTGAAAGAATTCAATGTTCTTTTTCTTCCACGACGTATTTACCAACTTAGAAGCCAACTTAGATGGAGCATCTGGTTTTCAGCACACTCTTGCTTTACACCTGTGTTTCCTGCTGAATGTTCTGAGAGGTCAAGTGACTTGCCCCAGGTCATACACAATGAGTCAGTGATTCAGGCCTGATTGAATCAAGGGTTTTTATGCCCAGGCTTCTGGCAAGTTTCTTTGGTAGGAGTGTCCACAAATAAATGGTTAACTGAGATAAATATTTACACTTCTGCTTTTAGAGCAAAGAAGAGAGATACATTTGCTATTTCTTGGGTCATTATTAAATTTAAATTTCTAAATAAAATAAGAAATATTCTAAATATAATAACTTGAACGTGGCTTACCAACTCTCTTCCAAATAACTAAATTTATGCTGTTTAACTGACGATACTGAGTTGGAAATATAGCAGGAGAGCTTGTCTCTTGGAAATACTGGCCAAGTTGGTCTACGCTCCGTCCTTGTTCCCCAGTTTGAGTTACTGTGTTCATTGTTGCCAAGTATTCATTCCCCAAAAGCTTATCGATCATCTACTATGTGCTTATCAATCATCTGTCCTACAGTCTGGCCACTAACATTTGCAGGACTCAGCACAAGAGTACTAGTGAAGGCTGATATGCCATATATCTAAAGGCCTAATATCTATAAATCAAACTGGCTTCCTTTTTCCTACTCCAGGCTACATCCTCTAATGTGTTGGTGTAACCAAACCAACCAAGGTGAGTTCTCTCCCTCCTGAGTCAGAAACTGCCCCAGGTTGAGTTGTTGTACAAAGAAAACTCTTATTTGCAGTAAACAAAGAGATCACAGAATGGGTTCCAAAGCCTGGCTCCCCTGGAGAGGGTGAATGGGTTCTTTTTGTTTAGGGTTAGGGTGAATAGTTAGATAGGGAAGGCTTGTCATTGTATATAAAGATGGGCATAAGGTCCTGGATGGGCCTTAAGGAAACGTGCCTACACTTTGTGTGTTATGTAAGTGAGGCTGAGGCTTCTCCTTGGGTGGAGTTTTTAGTATTATAATGATGTAAAAGTAATGGTAGGTCATTCCAAAGGTCACTCCATGGTCCATCTGCATAGGCACCAAATGGGTTTAGCTCAGAAAGTCTGGGGGCGCCTGGGTGGCTCGGTTGGCTAGGCGATCGACTTCAGCTCAGGTCATGATCTCGCAGTTTGTGAGTTCAATCCCTGTGTCGGGCTGTGTGCTGACAGCTCAGAGACTGGAGCCTGCTTCAGATTCTGTGTCTCCCCCTCTCTCTACCCCTCCCCTGCTCATGCTCTGTGTCTCCCTGTCTCTCAATAATAAATAAATGTAGAAAGAAAGAAAGAGAGAGAGAGAGAGAGAGAGAAAGAAAGAAAGAAAGAAAGAAAGAAAGTCTGGGTGGTCTGGGCCAGCTGGAGACCTTGTCAGGGCAGTTGCCATCACCTGAGAGGTGGTTTCTGGTTCCATTTGCCTGAGTTAAGAGTTAAGCTGGAGAAAAGGGATTAAGGCAAATGTGGGACAAACATTAGTGAGTACAAGAAAGTGGACAGTATATGTCAGGTCTTGTGGTCTAGCTGGTGACAGGGGCCTTGAACACATGTATTGTAGGAGTACCAGCTTACACGGCCAAGTGCCTCCACTGTTCCTGAAATCAGGCACCACAGCATCCTTCCTCGGACCCCTGACCTCCAAGGGTGGAAGCTTTTGTTAGCCCTGGGAATAGGCTCAGAAATAAGGTCTTTCCTCTAAGTGTTGTACTGCCAGGAGCTACACCAAGGCATCCACGCAAGACTAAAATTTTATGCCGTGCAATCTGAGTATATCATTCACCTAAAATATCACCACTTTTCATCGTCAGCTCAGCAAAGGCCCAAATTCTTCGTCTGATATGGCCTTAAACTTTCCAACCTGATAGCGGACTTTCCCATTTACAGTGTTAGAAAGAAAACCCCAGGTCCAAAATGGTGTTACTTAGGCTAAGTCACCAAATCTGGGCATCATACCTAACCTAATTGCAGCTTCAGCCTCCCGCAGAAATATATGTCTTAGGGGGTCAGTCAAGAATTTTCTGATCAGTACCAATGAGGCAATCTATCACACGGGCCCTCTCCATCTCCCCCAAAAATGAGGTAATCCATCTATTAAGACCCCTGCCCTTCTCCCTAAAGGAATGTGGCCTTGTCTGGAACAGTCTTTTCTTTCGTTAACTTCTTTTGTTAACAACCTCCTTCCTATGAAAACCTTCTGTTTTTACACCTCCTCAGAGCTCCCCTCTGCTTGCTAGATGGGACGCTGCCCCACTCATGAATCATTTAATAAAGACAATTAGATCTTCAGATTTCCTCGACCGACTTTTTGTTCTTTGACAACAGTGTACTTATGGTAAGCAAGTTAGAGCATGTTTCCATCCCAATAACTTACTCTGTTTGTCCTTTCTTTTCTTTTTTAAAATTTTTTTTCATGTTTGTTTATTTTTGAGAGAGAGAGGGAGAGAGAGAGAAAGAGAGAGAGAGAGACAGCATTAGTGGGAGAGGGGCAGAGAGAGGGAGACACAGAATCCGAAGCAGGCTCCAGGCTCTGAGCTGTCAGCACAGAGCCCGACGCGGGGCTCAAACTCACAAACTGCAAGACCGTGACCTGAGCTGAAGTCAGACACTTAACTGATTGAGGCACCCAGATACCCCTCTATTTGTCCTTTCTGCCTAAAATACTTTTTCAAGGGCACCTGGGTGGCTCAGTGGGTTAAGCATTTGACTCTTGATTTCAGCTCAGGTCATGATCTCAGGATTGTGGAATCAAGGCCTGCGACGGGCTCCGTGCTAACAATGAGGAGCCTACTCAGGATTCTCTCTCCCTCTCTCTCTGCCCCTCCCTCCTCTCTAAAATAAGATAAAATAAAATAAATATAATGAAATTAACAATAAAATAAAAATACTTTTCCTATCTCTGCCTGGCTTGATGTTCTTATTCATCTCCCTTTATCTTTATGAGACTCCACACTGCTCTTTTCATCACACTTACCCCTAACGAGTTGTGTGTTTACACTAGTTTTGCTTGTGAATTCTTGAAGCCTAGTCCTATGGCATTCACTTTCTTTCAGTTCTTTGAAAATAGCTTTCTTGGGGGCACCTCAGTGGCTCAGTCAGTTAGTGTCTGACTTCAGCTCAGGTCATGGTCTTGGCAGTTTGTGAGTTCGAGCCCCGTTGTCCAGCTCAGAGCCTGGAGCCTGCTTCAGATTCTGTGTCTCCCTCTCTCTCTGCCCCTCCCCTGCTCACACTCTGTCTCTTTCTCTCTCTCAAAAATAAATAAATATTAAAGATTTAAAAAAATAGCTTTATTGTTTTTGTAGAAATGATGCTTATTTGTTGTAAGTGAATCACACCACAAGAGAGTGTAAAAAGAGAATTGACACTCAGAAGTGTTGCCAATCTTTTCATATAGATACATGGATTGATGTATAGAAGTTACAAAAAGAGGAACATTTATTTTTTGTACCTTTTTTTTCAATTGTTACAGCGATCTACATAGTCTTTTTAAATGACTGCTTATTATTCTATGCTACTAATACTTCAGAACATATTTAACCAATCTCTTTTGCTTAATAGTTTATTTTATTCTCCGTTATCTATTACAAAAATATTGTAAGACATGTTTTCCATTTTAAACTTTTTCAGTCGTGTACCATTATCCCCTTGGCATAGATTCTTCTTCTTCTTTTTTTTTTTATTAAGTTTATTTATTGATTTTGAATGGGGCAGGCCGAGAGAGAGGGAAAGAGAATCCCAAGCAGGCTCCATGCTGCCAGCACAATCCTGACATGGGACTCCGTCCCACGACCCTGAGATCATGACCTGAGCTGAAATGAAGAGTCGGATGTTTCACCAACTGAGCCACCCAGGTGCCTCATCCCTTGGGATAAATTCTTAAAACTAGAGCTTCTGGGGGCACTCAGCTGGCTCAAGCATAGAGCCTGTAACTCTTGACCTCAGGGTTGTAAGTTTGAGCCCCACATTGGGTATAGAGATTACTCAAAAATAAAATCTTTTTAAAAAAAATTTTTTTTTAACGTTTATTTATTTTTGAGACAGAGAGAGACAGAGCATGAACAGGGGAGGGTCAGAGAGAGGGAGACACAGAATCTGAAACAGGCTCCAGGCTCTGAGCTGTCAGCACAGAGCCCGACGCGGGGCTCGAACTCACGGACCGCGAGATCATGACCTGAGCCGAAGTCGGCCGCTTAACCGACTGAGCCACCCAGGCGCCCCTCAAAAATAAAATCTTAAGAACAAACCAAAGCAAAAACTAGAGTTTCTGTCATGCCAAAGCAGTTGTGACATTCACTTTTGTGTCCCTTGGAGCACCTGATGTGAAGCCTTAAAAATAATAGATATTAAAAAAATATTGGCTACTGACTGACCTATAATATAATGGACCTAATGCAATAGTATTAGATGTTCTGGGAGGAGCCAACCCAGACTTATGCTACTTGTTTACATAGACAAAAACTGCAGGAAAAGGCGGTGGGTAAGGAAATGGTAAGATTTAAAATAAAAGGAGCAAAGGGCACCTTGGGTGGCTTAGTCTGTTGAGGGTCCAACCCGTGACTTCAGCTCAGGTCATGATTCCAGGGTCATGGGATCAAGCCCTGTGTTGGGCTCCGTGCAGAGCCCACACAGGATTCTGTCTCCTTCTGCCCCTCTACCCGGCTCACACGTGCACGTCGGCTTTCTCTAAAATAAACAATAAATAATTTTTAAATAAAAAGAGCAAGATACATTTGCAGTGAACATTACCTGTGTCTATTTGATATTCCTAACAACGCTATGAGAAGATAAAACTGATCTCGTTACTTCTGTTTCACAGACGAAGAACTTGAACTCAGAAGACATGATTTGCCCAAGGTTACCCGACTTGCAGAAGGAACCTCATGCTTTGTTTCTGCTCCAGTCCAGTGTCTTCTCAAATGCTCCGCTTTGCCTTTTAACTAAATAATGGCTTTCCACCATTTCACTTAATAAAGTACTCTGCCACAGGCATTGGCTTCTTGGAATCACTGTTTATACAGGCGGTCTCTCCTTTTGCCAGTGGGAAAACCCAAATTGGAGAAGGCCAACAACCTTCTGTTTCTTCAGTGGCCTCTAACTGGCCAGCTACACCTGAGGGTGACTTGGCTTTTCTCGGTGAAGATTGCAAGTTTGTTGAAAATCTTGTGCCTTGTTTATTTTTTTTTTTTTGTATAATTTTTTAATGTTTATTTTTGAGAGGGAAAGAGAGACAGAGCACGAGCAGGGTAGGGGCAGAGAGGGAGACACAGAATCCAAAGCAGCCTCCAGGCTCTGAGCTGTCAGCACAGAGCCCCACTCAGGGCTCGAACCCACGAACCACAAGATGGTGACGTGAGCTGAAGTTGGACGCTCAAACGACTGAGCCACCCAGGCGCCCCTCTTGTGCCTTGTTTAGATGAGGAAGGAATGTGTCCTGCCTATTTAAAACATGTAATTCATTTTAGTCAGGGACAGGCTCTGCCCTGTTCTTTGATTAATCCCTAGCATCTAGCACACTGCCCGGTATATATAGATCCTAAAAAATATATATATTTATATAAAAGGAGGGAAGGAGCAAGGAAAAAAGGGAGTCTAATGTTTATATCTTCTACAAAACATTATTCTTGAACAATAACTGTCATTGGCTTGTTTTTATTTATTTTTTAAATGTTTTATTTATTTTTGAGACAGAGACAGAGACAGAGACAGCATGAGCAGGGGAGGGGCAGAGACAGAGGGAGACACAGAATCCGAAGCAGGCTCCAGGCTTTGAGCTGTCATCACAGAGCCCGACGTGGGGCTCGAACCCACAAACCATGGGATCATGACCTGAGCCAAAGTCGGATGCTCAACCGACTGAGCCACCCAGGCGCCCGGCTTATTTTTATTTTGATAGATGAAATTTTAATCATCCTCAAACATCTACAGTAACTCACCCAAGTACGATTAGATCAGTCTCCAAAGGTTCTTTCCTCTTTTGTCTCTCTCCAAATATTCCTATTTATATTTTGAAATATAGGCTATAATCTAAAAGGCTAAAAGTTTTTATTTTGGGGGGAAATGGTGACATTAGGATCAGTGGGAAAAATGATTGTGGTTTAAAAATAATTGTTTAAACAAATTGACATAAACTGTGCTAATTCTTAACTTTCACACATATTCCTATTCTTTGTAGAGACTAACAAAAATGTTTTCTGTTGCTATACAAATAATATCATTAAGGGGGCGCCTGGGTGGTGCAGTCGGTTAAGCGTCCGACTTCAGCCAGGTCACGATCTCGTGGTCCGTGAGTTCGAGCCCCGCGTCAGGCTCTGGGCTGATGGCTCGGAGCCTGGAGCCTGTTTCCGATTCTGTGTCTCCCTCTCTCTCTGCCCCTCCCCCGTTCATGCTCTGTCTCTCTCTGTCCCAAAAATAAATAAAAAACGTTGAAAAACAAACAAACAAACAAACAAAAAAAACAAATAATATCATTAAGGTGAGATAAATATAATTATATATAATGCATAATATAAATGTGTATAATATATAAAGAAATATATACAGATATATATAAACTCTTTCTCCCCACCCACCCATATATCCACATTCTTTAAGTAAATTGACCATATAGGGAGGATTTACTAGGCAGTCCCAATTTCAAATATTCTAAACCTTTATTCACTTGCTATGTATCATCCCATTCATGCAAGTCTTGAGTGTACGAGAAAAAGTGGCGTCAATACCTATGGCTCATAGAAATAACATGTTCTGACAGGATAATAAGGAAACTCATCGGCACATATTAGTCAGCTGAGGCTAGGTTATACTACGGTACAAAAAAGACCCCAAATCACAGTGACTTACGAAAGCAAAGGTTATTTCTCAATGTATTTGTGTCATTGACTGAGGCTTTGCTTCATGGCTCTTTACTTTGGTGTCCAGGCTGAGAGAACAGCTCCTGCCTGGGACATTCAAAGGAAGAGAAGGTGGCAGAGGAGGCTGGATTTGGGCCGCTTCTGCTCGGAAGTGACACCACACTTCTGCTCCCAGTTCATTGGTTTAAACAAGTCACGTGGACAAAGCTGACATCGAAGGGGTGGAAAGTGTAATTTTCCAACGAGCCCCTAGGGGACTGGATCTACAGGGAGAGGAATGGCACATTCGGGGCAACTGTACTCCATACTTGGGTTGTATGCTGACACCCTCTGGTAAGTCCTCCCAGCTAGAGCTCGTGAAGTAATCTTTGTGTCTGCCACTTCCCTCATTCAACTAAGATTCAAGTTGTTTTACTTTTATTTTCTATACATTTCTCAAATCTAATTTCCCCTCTGTATCTCATCTACCAGTCCATTGTTCCGGTTCTCAGTATTTATAAACAGGTCTTCTGATCATACATTAATTCCACACAGAGGCACCAATGTGAAGTATGCAAAGTGCACAAATCTAAAATGTCATTTTTCTGGGGCACCTGGATGGTTCACTTGGATGTGGCTCTTGACGTCGGGATCTTGAGTTCAAGCCGTGCGTTGGGCGTAGAATTTACTTTTTTTTTTTTCCTTTTTTTTTTTTTAATGTTTATTTATTTTTGAGACAGAGAGAGACAGCGCATGAACGGGGGAGGGTCAGAGAGAGGGAGACACAGAATCTGAAACAGGCTCCGGGCTCTGAGCTGTCAGCACAGAGCACGACGCGGGGCTCGAACTCATGGACCCCGAGATCATGACCTGAGCTGAAGTCGGACACTTAACTGGCTGAGCCACCCAGGGGCCCCAGAATTTACTTTTTTAAAAACTCAGCTGGATTTAATAAAAACTTTTAAAAACCCAATGCTATAAAAAAAATGTCATTTTTCTTTCCACAAATATAATTGTATGATAAATAGAATATATGAAACCAGAGGTAAAAATAAGTCTAATTATATTTTAAAATGGCAATATAATAAGCATAAATGTATTAAGTTTACTCACATAAAAAGCTCGTTTTCCATTTTGGCTATCTCACACACACACACACACACACACACATTTCTACCATTTTTTCCCTAAACAGACACATTTTTGAAAACAAAAAAGCCAAGCAAAAGAAATTTTTAAGAAAAAAAGCTAACAGAAATTTGAAATGATGGATGATACACACCAAATGAAAGCCACAATAGCAATTTAATATCAGTTGCTACTTTATTCTGTTTAGTAGTAAACTTATAGGTACTTCTGTGTTTCCTATACTTTTTATTTGTTATTTATTTTGTCAGTTAGCAATATCCTTTTTTGTCTCTTAGTCATATAAACTTGTAAATTAGTAGTAATAAAATAAAGTAGCAACTATTGGAATTATAAGAACTTATAAATTAATCTAAATTACTATGTAAGAATTTTTAAAAATTTCTATTTATTTAGATATTTCTTCTTTTCTAAAGCATGCATGTAGAACACTGTAAATTTCCCTCTCAACACCATTTTAACTACTCCCCACATGCTTTGATATGCTGTATTTTTATTTTCATTCCATTCAGTATATTTTCTTATCTACCTTGAAAGTTCCTCTTTGACCCATGGATTATTTAAAAGTATATTGTTTAGTTTCCACATGTTTGGTTATTTTCTTCCCTTTCTGTTATCAATTTCTAGTTTGATTCCATTGTAGCAGAAAACACATTCTGTGTGATTTCATTTATTTTAAATGTTTTGAGATCTGTTTTATGGTCCATGGTATGGCCCACCTAGCAATATTTTCTGTGAACACTTGAATATATTCCACTCTTGGTGAACAAAGTGTTCTATAAATGTTGATTCGATTCTGTTGGTTGATTGTGTTGTTGAGTTGTACTGTTTTTCAGATTTTCTGTCTGGTTCTCCCAGTTGTTGAGAGAGAGATTGGAAGTGTGAATTTGTCTATTTCTCCTTTCAATTTTATTATTTTTTCCTTCACAGATTTTGAAGCTCTTGTTGTCTGATGCATACACATTTAGGATTCCTTTTTTTTTGCAGATTGATCTTTTTTACCATTATGTAATATACCTCTTAGCATATCATAACTTTTACTGCCTTGAAATCCACTTTAGCTGATACTAATACAGATATTTCTGCTTTCTTTTAATGTTTTTTTAAAGATTTTATTTTTAAAGTAATGTCTACACCCAGTGTGGGGTTCTAACCCAGAACCCCAAGAACCAGAGTCATATGCTCCTACTGAGCCAGCCAGGTGCCCCTGCTTTCTTTTAATGTTTCCATGATATATCTTTTTCCTTTCGTTTACTTTTAACCTACCTATATCATTATATTGGAAGTAAGTTTCTTGTAGACCGTACATACTTGCACCATGTTTTTCATTTACTCTGCTTATTTGTATCTTACAATTGGCATATTTGGACCATTTACATTTAATGTTATTATTGATATGTTGGGGCTTAAGTCCACCATTTGAAATTTTCTTTTCTTTTTGTTCTATCTGTTTTTCACTTCTGTCTTTTTTCCTTTCCTTCCTATGGATTGCTTAAACATTTTTTAAAAATGCTATTTTGATCTATTTATAGTTTTTTTCAATTTATCTCTTTATATATCTTTTTTAACGGTTGCCATAGATACTACATTACATATATCTAATTTATCACAGAATACTGGTGTTGAAATTTTATCAACTTGAGTGAAATGTAAAAACCTTATTTCCCTTTGTGTCCCTTTAACTTTGACCTTTTAGAATTGTCATGAACATCTCCTTTTCACAAATATTAGATCTTTTGTGATAGTCCCACAGATTTCCATTTTGGCTATCTCACACACACTCACACACACTTCTACCATTTTTGCTAGAACTCTATTTCTTTTGCTTTGGGTTGTTTTTTTTTTTTTTTTTTCTGTCTCTATTCTATTTTCCAGAAACAGACTTTTTAAGGTTTCCTTTGTTTGTCTTATCTATAATTTCAAGGTTTCAGTTGTACTTTGTAGGTGAAATAAAGAAAAATATATCTACTCTATCTTCTTAGAAGTAGAAGCTTACCTTATTTTTGGCGGTTATGATTATGATTATGATTACCTTAAGAAATTATACATAAATTAACAAAGCAGTGTTTGTGTCAGGAGAATTAATGGATCTATAAAAACTATCGTCGTTTGAAATAAAGAAAAATTCCATTCGAAGAGCAATTTTAACTTAATATGAATGCATTTGTACTCAAATGTTATTAGCAGCACTATTCCATTATATATAATGGAATATTACTTGGCTATTAAAAAGAGTGAAATCTTGCCATTTGCAACAATGTGTATGGAACTAGAATGTATTATGCTAAGTGAAATAAGTCAATCAAAGAAAGGCAAATAATGATTTCACTCATATGTGGAATTTAAGAAACAAAACAGATGAATATAGGGGAAGGGAAAGAAAAATAAAATAATATAAAAACAGAGAGGGAAGCAAACCATAAAAGACTCTTAAATATAGAGGACAAACTGAGGGCTGCTGCAGGAGAGGTGGGTAAGGAATTGGGCTAAATGGGTGACGGGCATTAAGGAGGGCATTTGTTGGGATGAGCACTGGGTGTTATGTGTGAGTGATGAATCACTAAATTCTACTGAAACCAATACTACACTATATGCTAATAAACATGAATTTAAATTAAAAAACAAAAAGAAAGCAAAAAAAATATGAACGCATTTGTAATTTACCTTTTAAAATACGCATTTTATAAGACCTGGTCATTATTTTGTACGTGGGTGCACACACATACACACACACACACACACACACACATGAATATGCTTCATAAAACAAAGCTAGCTATATTCTTGCACCTGCAACTTCTGGGTGGTAATAACTTGAATTACATTGAAACTCATGTGATGGAGATGTTAATTTCTCTACTCTCTTTGGACAGTGGAACAGATGCTGTCTTAAACTTCAAAGGGGCTTGACTACTTTCTGAGTTTCATTAATGAACAACAACTTTTCACAGCCTGGCTTAAAAAAAAAACACAACTAACAAAACATACAAAGGAAAAAGACCAATGAGGAATCCATCAATCTTTTCCTTCTGAAATGTTTTTTAGGGATAGAAAGGAAGTCAAACTCAAAACATTCGATCTTTCCCAGGAAACTGGACTGCACTGTATTTATTGCTTTTCAAATCTGACAGTTCATCCTGTGACCTCACATCATGGTAAGAGACCCAATTGTATCAGGAGAAGATGGGCTTGGGGAGATAATTTGTTAAAGAGCTTGATAAAAAAAGAAAACCCAATTGGTGATAAAGTTTCTATTTTTGGTTTTTTTGGTTTTTTTCCATACTATCTTATCTAATTCTGTCTGTTGAGGTTAGCTCAGGTAATTGCTTACAGTTTTAAAAGAGGAGACAAATAAAAGAATAAAGACTCCATAGTTTTGAGCAGTCTGATAGAGCTGGTAAGTTCTGAAGCGAAGAAAGCAGGTTGACTAATATTCTAACCAAAAATGTTAAGAAAATCTTCAACTCTTAGAAAAAAAAATTTAAATGTCTATAACATTGATATATTACAGGGAATTTTTTTAAATCAAGATTATTTATGTGTCAATTTTGTACCCACAGTTACAGATCTCTTCAAGAGGGGCAAATAGAGGTTTGGGTTCTAAGTTTACCAGACACAGATTGGAACACAAGCTCCACCATTTAATAGCTGTGTCATCTTGAACAAGTAAGTAACTTAACATTTCCAACCATCTGTTTTTGTAGAACTGGTGTGGTAATAGTGACCTATAATCTCTTAGTCAAAACTCGGGATCAGAAGTATTTTGGAATTTAGGAGAAATATATAGACTTTTCACGTCTAAACTTTTACTGAGGAAGTGGTCCTTCAATATAATTCAGATACTCATTAGACCCTTATTTAAGCATCTTTATGAACCACAAGTAATACAAAAATGAATAGAACTATCCTTGCTGTCTAGGGGCTTACTATTCTATAAAACAAATTCAGATGACTAGACTATATTGTTAAGTTTCCTTACAGAATCATAAAAGTCTGTGGAGGCCCATAAGGAGGAAATGAATTCTGATGGAATGGGGTGATTCAAGAAAAATGATAAAAGAAGCAGTATTTGGAATTATTCGATTTCATTAATTTTTTGAAAATTCTTTTTACTACTCTTTTTTAGTCTATTTTGTGTATGTTGTGTGTGTGGTTTCTTTCTCTTTTGTGAAAACTGCTATCAAATTCACTCACATGTCATCACAGATTCAAATCCTGTGTAGACAGCACTCAAGTCCTTTTATCATCCAAGTCTAGCTTCAGTCTAAAACACCAAACACCATGGTCAGCGGGGACGTTAAACTTGAAAGGTTACAGGTGTTCCTTAATTAATTTTTTTGTTCCTAATAATTATGTATGTTTATCTTTCCATAATGACCTTTTGAACATAGTGCTATTAAGGTAAAATTTAAATATTATGTGCATTGATGTGTTTTCTGTGTACAATTCAGTGATTTTTTTTTTTAAGATTTTATTTTTAAGTAATCTCTATACCCAACATCCTTGAACTTACAACTCTGAGATCAAGAGTCGCATGTGCCACTGATCGAGCTAGCCAGGCACACCCAATTCAATGATATATGTATTTTCAAATGCATGTGTACTTGTATTTACTTATTTGTTTGTTTATTTGTTTTAGAGAGAGAGAGCATGAGCGGGAGGAGGCAGAGGGAGGAAGAGAGAAAGAATTGCAAGCAGGCTCCATACCCAGCGTGGAGCCCAACGCTGAGCTCGATCCCATTGTCCTAGGATCATGACCTGAACCAAAAGCAAGAGTCAGACGCTCCGCCCACTGAGTCACCCAGGTACCCGCAGCGATTGTTTAAGTAAATTGACAGAATTGTACAACTGTCCTCACAGTTATAAAACACGCTTTTAAGTTTATTTATTTATTTATTTAGAGAAAGAGAGAGTGGGGGGGAGGGGCGGAGAGAGAGAGGGAGAGAGAGAGAGAGTCCCAAGCAGGCCCTATGCTGGCAGCCTGATGCAGACTCAGTCCCATGAACTGTGAGATCACGACCTGAGCCGAAATCAAGAGTCGGTCGCTGAACTGAGCCACCCAGGCACCCCAGTTATAAAACATTTGTGTCACCCTAAAAAGATACAATTTAGAAGTTTCAAATAATAAAAGGGAATGCAGTGCAAACATTATGTATTATCTAACAACCTAACAATGCATATTAACATCTCCAGGGGATTTGAGACAGCTCTTCATTATAAAAACGTTTACTTTCTCTAGTGAATCATGCTCATGTTCACACTAAATGGAAGTCTATACATTGCTTTATGTCCATTCAAGTCAGATTTTTGCCTGCAAAGGAGTTCCAGTGAAGTCATCCAGTGAATAATGAAGCATTTTCAGTGTTCGGGGCCTCTGTCATTCTGAGATTGCAGGTAAGGTGCTGTAACTGAAAAACACTCACCTGACAGGATCACTGTGAGAAATGAAGAGAAAAGGTGGTAAGGTGCTTAGCACAGCACAGAATACATAGCGGACTCAGTCTCTCTGTTTGTATATGTGTTGATAGTTAATTAAAGCACGCCATTAGAGGACATGTGGTACAGTGTAAAATGTACTGTTCGTGCAGCCAGGAGACTTGGTTCCTGGACCCTTTGTTTTGTTATCTGGTGTGGGATATTGGGTCAAGGTGGGAAATGACATTTAATACTTCTGATGAATCAGGCACCGCTCTTAGCATTTAACACATGCTAATTGATAGATCTTTGCATCAACCTTATCACACAGGTATCATTCATCAACATCGCCCATTTTATAGGTGATAAAAGAAGCACAAAATATTTATACAACTTGTCTAACGTCGCAGAGCAAGCAAAAGTGGGAGCGAGATTCAAACCCAGGCATTCCGTCCCTAGAACTCATGCTCCGAAACACCAAATTCTGTCTCCGAAATACCGTTAACATTGTTAAGTCTCTCTGAGCTCTGCTTTTTTTTTTTTTTTTTTTTGAGACAGAGAGAGACAGAGCATGAACGGGGGAGGGGCAGAGAGAGAGGGAGACACAGAATCGGAAACAGGCTCCAGGCTCCGAGCCATCAGCCCAGAGCCTGATGCGGGGCTCGAACTCACGGACCGTGAGATCGTGACCTGGCTGAAGTCGGACGCTTAACCGACTGCGCCACCCAGGCGCCCCTCTAATTTTTGAAATAAAGGGAGAACAGTGGTGCCTGGCTGGCTCAGTCGGTAGAGTATGTGACTCTGGATCTCAGGGTCATGAATTCAAGCCCCATGGTTGGCCTAGAGCTTACTTAAAAACAATAATAATAATAATGAATTAATTAATTAATTTAAAAAATAAAATAAAGGGAGACCAGAACTGCACATTTTAATTTACATGATGTTACAAACTCAGAATTTGTGAGCCCTAAAGGATCTTAGTAGTTATGTCATCCAAATTAGCATTTTGTCGCTAACGAAATGAAATTCTAGAGATTAAACAGCATACCCAGGGTCACACAATTAGTAACAGACCTAAAACCTGGCACTCTGGTTCCCCAAGAGGAAATCCTTGTTGAATGCCAAACAACATATGTTAACAAGAATATGTGTATTGGGGCGCCTGGGTGGCTCAGTCGGTTAAGCGTCCGACTTCGGCTCAGGTCATGATCTCACGATCCGTGAGTTCAAGCCCCGCGTCAGGCTCTGTGCTGACAGCTCAGACCCTGGAGACCGTTTCAGATTCTGTGTCTCCCTCTCTCTCTGACCCTCCCCCGTTCATGCTCTGTCTCTCTCTCTCTCAAAAATAAATAAACGTTAAAAAAAAAATTTTTAAAAAAGGATATGTGTATCAAAATGGTAAGACATGATATCCCAAATTGCATATTTACATAATAAGAACACAATCATCTTAATTATTACATTTTTTTTAACATTTATTTATTTTTGAGAGAGAGAAACAGGGCACAAGTGGGGGAGGGGCAGAGAGGGAAACACAGAATTGGAAACAGGCTCCAGGCTCTGAGCTGTCAGCACAGAACCCAACACAGGGCTCGAACCCACGACCCGTGAGATCATGACCTGAACTGAAGTTGGATGCTTAAAGAACTGAGCCACCCAGATGTCCTTGTTCTAATTTCTTCTTTTAAGTAATCTCTGTACCCAACGTAGAGCTTGAACTCAGAACCCCAAGATCAAGAGTCATACGCTCACAGACTGAGCCAGCCAGGTGCCCCTGCCTAAGCTTTTCTTTAAAAAACATTAAAAAAAAAAAATCTTTTTATTTACTTTTGAGAGAGACAGAGTGTGAGTGGGGGAGGGGCAGAGAGAGAGGGAGACAGAATCTGAAGCAAGCTCCAGGCTCTGAGCTGTCAGCACAGAGCCCGATGTGGGGCTCGAACTCACTAACTGATTATGAGATCACGATCTGAAGCCAAAGCTGAAAGCCTGCGGCGTCTTCAAAGTGTGATGAATTCACTTACAATTATTTGCTGAAGTCAGACGCTTAACTGACTGAGCCACCCAGGTCCCCCAATTCCTAATCTTTTCTTAATCATTAAGCATTTTCTTTTTAAGTATTGCTTTTACAAAAAAAATGATTATCTTATTAAAAGCTCCTTTATAAAATGCTTTAAAAAACTTTAGTACAATGTAAACTCAGACACATGTGAACAGCATAGCTTTCTCATCCTCCTGCTTGTTTTCAAAACCAAACCCATGGTTAAGGCTCTCCCAGAAGACACTTTGACAATTAAAGTCATCCAAAGAGTTACAGAGTTCACACATATTCCAGTCAGCTGGTTGTTAGACCAACCCTCGATGCATCAGGCTAATTCCTCCCAAAAGAAAATGCTAGAAACTACAAAACTCAGAATAAGGTGGGGTGGATTCGCGGTACTGATTTGCATGTCTCCACAGTACCGCCTTCAAATCCTTTATAATCACCTTGCAGGCAGCCCCACCCCACTCAATCCTGTTTGTTGTTTTAATTTCCCATCTCAAGAAACTAAACTGACTCTACCACTCCAGTAAGAGGTAATTAGAGTAAATGGTCAACAAGAATGTGAGAAGCAGCAGAGGCAAATGATTTCACAAACTGCTGTCAGTTCCAACTAAATCAATGTGATCCCATCAAATGGAGTGGATGCCTGCCAGGTTCCCTACTCTGGGAGATAAAAAATGAAGCAAATCTTCCTGGCAAGAAGTTCATAATCTAGCAAAGATAAGTCACAGAAGCCAACCCGGCAAGTCCATGCAGTGCTGTGAGGGAGGTATGGACAGGTTGCCAGGGAGTAACAGGATGGGGGGACCTGGGACCTGTTGTATTTGGGAAGGAGTGGGAAAGACACACATGGAAGGCAGATGGTGAGGGAATCCATGAAAGACATCATGCAGGTCTCTGCATGCAAGTTTCTATCTTGAAAGAAGGATAAAATTTCTAAAGGCTGGAAAGGAAGAGGCATTCAAAATGGAATGAAATACATGAACAAAGGTAATGTCATGGCAGCATGAAGGACGTTTTGTGGAGGCTGAGGAGAATACCATTCAGGTGGGGCGCCCTTTTCTTAAGTTTATTTTTATTAATTTTGAGAGAGAGATAGAGAACGAGCGGGGGAGGGGCAGAGAGAGAGGGAGACAGAATCTCAAGCAGGCTCCTTGCTGTCAGCACAGAGCCGGATGAGGGGCTCGAACTCACGAACCGTGAGGTCATGACCTGAGCGGAAACCAAGAGTCAGACACTCAGCCGACTGAGCCACCCAGGTGCCCCTGGGGGGCCCTTTTCTAAAAGAGTGAAAATATGATAGGAAAAGATACAGTGCAGTAGGCAGAGAGGGAAAGATTAGGACCTCAGGTCCCAGGGTGGTGAAAAACATGTATTTTGGAACAACGCTGGGAGTGGCTGACCACAGCAATCCCCTCAGGCATAAGGTCCCTCTTAAGAATGTAACAGACACTGGGGCGCCTGGGTGGCTTAGTTGGTTAAGTGGCTGACTTCGGCTCAGATCAGCAGTTCACAAGTTTGAGCCCCTTGTCAGGCTCTGTCAGCTCAGAGCCTAGAGCCTGCTTTGGATTCTGTGTTTCCCTCTCTCTCTGCCCCTCCCCTGCTCTCTCTCTCTCTCTTTCTCCCTCAGAAATAAACATTAAAAAAATTTTTTTTTAATTTTTAAAAAAAGAATGTAACAGATACCACCTACTCCCCCTCAAGTTCCCCTCAGGAATTTGACAAAAGACCTGACTAAAACTAGGTAGACCATAAAAGCTTATGACCCTGAAGGAAGGTATGTCCATAGACCACCCCTCATACATGTCTGACTCCTGATACATACAGAGTGCGATGCATACTATGTGCCCGAGTCTTTGCTCAGCTCTGGAGTCACACATATAACTAAGCGACACAATCCACGCTCTCTGGGACCTCTTCTTGCCCCTCAAAGGATTTCAGCAGCTTAGTTTAGATGGAGTAAAAGAAAGTCATGTTTTAACATGCACTAGTCCATGCAATCCCCACGACAAACTTGGGAAATAGGTACAATGATCCCGTTTGATAAGTAAGGAAAATACAAGGATTGACTGGTAATTTGAGACCACATTGTAGGAAATAACCTAGAAGTGTGGTATGACCATGCCTGCCTCTTCCCTCCCTTACATGGTAACCTCTCAGCTCCAACGTTCTGCTGTGATGAGAAATGAGTATTCGAAACCATGGCAACCCCAGAAATATTCAGAACACAACAAATGTATGTGGGATGGAAGTATATCCAAGAACACGGCATAATTCAGGACAAGAAGTTTTGAGGGACACTTCCTTGGGAGATTCAAGGGCTTAAGCAGAGGCCCGGATATAAGCCCCCAGGTGGAAAAGCTGAGTTTTTTTTTATAAATAGAAAAGAAGTTTCCCTGCAAAAGTTGGCAATGAGATATGATTCAATGAGCTGTCTTCTCGCCTTCAAGTTGGGGATTTGTCTTCTTATTATTTAATAAGGACAGCGATAATAATAATTACTATTTATTGAGCACAAGCAGTGTTAAACCCCATATTGGATCCTTTCCACACATTATCCAAAATCTTTTTGTTAACCCTGCCAGGTGAGAATTAGCTCTGTTTTATGGATGAAAAAGCTGTGGCTCAGAGAGTTTAAGTGACTTGTTCAATTTACTACAGATTAATAGAGCTAGGATTAAACTCCTACTCTTTCCATTAGGCCATCTTGCATTCATTAGACATTTATTATTTCATTTTAGCTTGGGAAACTAGTCCACCACACTGAGCTGATGTAATTCCAGTCAAAAGCAAATAAATTAGTAAACATGCAGTCTTATTTCTGCAAAAGGTGGCAATAAACAACTGAGTTTACGAGGTTCTAAGATAGGTGTTAGATTTGTGAGCACATCCTTATACTGGAGCTAGGTTTTAAACCTCTGACTTCATCCCTCCAGTTCTTGGCGTCACCTTCTGGAACACAAGAGTATTGGATTCAAAGTCTAAGATATGCCACAGCTCTGTGATGCTTTGCCTCTTTGCTTCCCCTATTCCGTTGTCCACAGGACTAAATATCTCAACCAACTGGGTGTTCTGGATTTTCGAGATTTCTGGAGACTTAATGAAATAAAAGGAGCATTTTCCTGTTTGTAAGGGTAGCTTTTCTCCTTTCTTCCTTGAGATGCCGTGCTTAAAGTGCTTCTCAGGCTGAAGACCAGAATGAAAAGGTCCTGGTTACCCTTATGTTATCTAACTTCATGAGCTTATCAGTTTGCCCTGTTTGACAGTACTACTGTCCGAGAGAGTAAGTTGAACTTCATGGCTTTATAGCTTCTTCACAAATCATCACATGCAAAAACCGGAAACGTAACAGAGAAAATTATCTCCTTTTCCTAAGAGATAAGAAAAAGTTCTAAGAAGCTCCTCTGTTGAAGAGCACTTAAGAGCACATCTTAGGGATCCTCGGAAATCTGCATTCCAACTGCCTCTCCATATCTACAGGGCAGCATCTGAAGGGGGTACAGTCTGCTTTCTCTCCTCCACACCCAACTGATAACGCACAGATGTTGGAGTTGAGGCAACTGGCAGCACGCCTATATCAGGCTGTCTCAGAATTGGAAAGTGGGAAGAGGCAATTCAGGGTCAGGAAATAATCTAGGTTCAAGCTGGACCAAGTCTCCCGCCAGATCCAGTCTCGGCCAATGTCTAGACATGGCAGCCAAGTTTCCATCCGCTTTGCCATTATTAACGTATATAGAGACATGCATTTCTCAATAACAGAATACGAAACCAAACAGGAAGGTAACTGGCTGTTAGAGGCGAGGTTTCATTTCTGGGTAAATCAGCTGTCATTCCACAGAGGCACTCCTGTGTGTAATCTCAAACCAGCTATGACAAATGAGACAGAATAAGAGAAAGTGTGTTTAGCAACTGCTCTTAAATTTCCCCTGGTCGTCAGGATCTGTCTTAGTTTGGGTTTTAGATTCTTTAAAGTAGCAGTTGTCATGTTCAACTTTAGATAACCCCATAAATCCGGAAATAGCTAATGTGATTCATGTGGGAATCAGTTACGGTAACGATCTGTGTCTAAATGTTGGTTTTATAGTCAATACCTATTCCAAGAGCTGTGTTCCGTGAAAGGATGGCAAGTCATGGTCTCTGCAACCCTGAGTCACTGCTCCTTACCTACAAAATCCTATTATCTGGACTGATTTTGAAGTTGGCCTGTCTGTTAGGCTCTGGGCCAAGTTTGGACTTTTAGGGCAGGAGTGAGGGTGGGAGTAGAGGAAGGGGGGGAAGGTCTGCTCAATGAGATGAGTAAAAAGTGAGAAGACCTTTTAGGGGTTACAGATTACAAATGTTCCAAAGAATTATTTATGTAAGCTGCCTTTGTGATATAAAGCCTGAGGTATTTGTGTGTGTGTGTATGTGTGTTTGTGTGTGTGCATGTGTGTGTGTGAAGACTAAAGATAGTGAAAGTTCTAGCAAAACTGACACATCTTACCCTCTTCCTCTTTAAAAAGTTCATAACCTTTATCTCAATATACTAAAAATATATCGGGGATCAGCTGTGTAAAAAGCTCCCCCATGGGAGCTACAGATCTGAAGAGGAAAAAGCACCTGCTCTCTCAGGGCTCACAGACATGTGCAGATGTAATTCTAAATCAGGGCAAACTGGGGTGGGTGCAGAGATCATTTCCTCTTGGAATATTTTTCTCTGACCTCCCAAATTTGGGTTTCTGTCCCCTCATCTGAATACCTGTAACACACTGTATTTGTGGCACAGAATGCCTGTCACCAATCAATATCCAATTTCCCCTTCTTACTAATAGAACCCCAGTTTATCTGGAATAGCAATGTCCATATTAGAATAATACATTTCCCATCATCTTTTTGCAGCCAGATATGGCAATGTGACTAATTTCTGGCCAATACAACGTGAGCGGAAGTACTGTGTGGGACCTGTGGAAAGCTACCTACAGGATGCAGACTTGGCTGGCAGTTCTCTCTTTACTCGTTCGGTTTCCTCCTTGAGCCAGCCTAGCATGTGCACGTGCCGGCTATGTAGCCAAGAGCTGTCTGGGACCAGAAGTGGACCTTGAGGATGGAAGTCATGTACTAAGAATAGCAGAGCAGGAAAACAGGAGTCTGGGTCCCTGATAACTCTGTGGAGATGTTGTATTAGACCTGGACTATTCTACTGCTGGGACTGATTGCTTGAGGGGTGCCTGAGTGGCTCAGTTTGTTAGGCGTCCAACTTTTGATTTCAGCTCAGGTCATGATCTCACGGTTTGTGGGGTCAAGTCCCATGTAGGGCTCTGCACTGACAGGGAATTCTCTCTCTCCCTCTCTCTCTCTCTCTCCCTCTGCCCCCTCCCCTGCTCATGCTCTCTCTCTTGCTCTGGAAATAAACATTTTTTAAAAAAGATTAATTAATTCATTCATTTTACATGAAAGAGAAATACATTTATATCTTTTAAAAGCTCTATTTGGTTTTCTCTTCAAGGAAAGCAAACTTGAGGCACCTGGGTGGCTCAATTGGCAAAGTGTCCAACTCTTGATTTCAGCTCAGGTCATGATCCAAGGGTCATGGGATCGAGCCCCACTTCAGGATCTGTGCTGAGCATGGAGCCTGCTTAAGATTATCTCTCTCCCTCTGCCCCTCTCTCCTGCTTGTGTGCTCATGCTCTCTCTCTCTCTCTCTTTCTCTAAAAAAAAAAAAAAAAAAAAAAAGGAAAGTAAACCTAATTATAGCTAATACACCTGATATTAAACTTAACATACTGCATGTGATTGCTCATTTAATATTCTGATTCAGAAAAAATAATCCTAAAATTTGTATGGAATCAGAAAAGACCCTGAATAGCCAAAGCAATCTTGAAAAAGAAAACCAAAGCAGGAGGCATCACAATCCCAGACTTCAAGCTATACTACAAAGCTGTAATCATCAAGACAGTATGGTACTGGCACAAACAGACACTCAGATCAATGGAATAGAATACAGAACCCAGAAATGGACCCACAAATGGATGGCCAACTAATCTTTGACAAAGCAGAAAAGAATATCCAATGGAATAAAGACAGTCTCTTTAGCAAGTGGTGCTGGGAAAACTGGACAACATACAGAAGAATGAACCTGGACCGCTTTCTTACCCATACACAAAAATAAAATCAAAATGGATGAAAGACCTAAATGTAAGAGAGGAAGCCATCAAAATCCTCAAGGAGAACACAGGCAAAAACCTCTTTGATCTTGGCTGCAGCAACGTCTTACTCAACACGTCTCCAGAGGCAAGGGAAACAAAAGCAAAAATGAACTACTGGGACTTCATCAAAATTAAAAGCTTCTGCACAGTAAAGGAAACAATCAGCAAAACTAAAAGGCACCCGACAGAATGGGTGAAGATATTTGCAAATGACATATCAAATAAAGGGTTAGTACCCAAAATCTATAAAGAACTGATCAAACTCAACACCCAAAAAACAAATAATCCAGTGAAGAAATGGGCGAAATACATGAATAGACACTTCTCCAAGGAAGACATCCAGATGGCCAACCGACACATGAAAAAATGCCCAACATCACTCATCATCAGGGAAATACAGATCAAAACCACAGTGAGATACCACCTCACACCTGTCAGAATGGCTAACATTAACAACTCAGGCAACAACAGATGTTGGCCAGGATGTGGAGAAAGAGGATCTCTTTTGCATTGTTGGTGGGAATGCAAGCTGGTGCAGCCACTCTGGAAAACAGTACGGAGGTTCCTCAAAAAACGAAAAATAGAACTACCCTACGACCCAGCAATTGCACTACTAGGTATTTATCCAAGGGATACAGGTGTGCTGTTTTGAAGGGGCACATGCACCCTAATGTTTATGGCAGCACTATCAGCAGTAGCCAAAGTATGGAAAGAGCCCAAATGTCCATCGATGGATGAATGGATAGAGCCCAAATGTCCATCGATGGATGAATGGATAAAGAAGGTGTGGTATATATATATAATATATATATATATATATAATGGAGTATTACACGGCAATCAAAAAGAATGAAATCTTGCCATTTGCAACTACGTGGATGGAACTGGAGGGTATTATGCTAAGCAAAATTAGTCAGAGAAAGACAAATATGATAAGACTTCACTCATATGAGGACTTTAAGAGAAAAACAGATGAACATAAGGGAAGGGAAACAAAAATAATATAAAAACAGGGAGGGGACAAAACGGAAGAGACTCATAAATATGGAGAACAAACAGGGTTACTGGAGGGGTTGTGGGAGGGGGGATGGGCTAAATGGGTAAGGGGCTTTAAGGAATGTACTCCTGAAATCATTGTTGCACTATATGCTAACTTATTTGGATGTAAATTAAAAATTTTTTTTTCTGATTCTTCACATATCCAGATTTTAATCTACTTAATGCAATAGACCTTGTTTACTTAGTCCTTATTGTAAATATTTATGTGTTAAATTGAAAGATAGAATAAATATAAAAATTTATTAGATTGGACAAATTTCATAAGTTGAAAGATGATGTACAGATTTATTGGAAATTGGAAACAGGATCTGAGATCCCAAAAGAAGTCAAACATGATTTCCAAGTAGTTAGCCTGAGCAACTGAAAGGATGATTCAAGGCAGGTTTGGGGAAAAGATCCAGAGTTTGGTCCTGAGTATACTAAGTTTCAAATGGACATATAAATTTGGGAGTTGCCAGCAAATTGTGGCAATTAAAGCCCCAAAACTAGATGAAATCTTTCAGGAATCCATGCAGAGACAACAGAAGTAATCACAAGATTAGGTCTAAAATATTCAATGTTTAGAGATCTGTAAGAATGGTCAAAAAAAGAAAAGAAACCAAGAATACTCACTGAGTTAAAAAACAAAAGTGGTTTCCTGGGGAGGCTACATTAAGAAAATATTTCAAGGAAGGGAGATCACTGAGCCAAAGACTGCTAATAGATCAAATAAGCTAAATGCTAATCATTGACCATGAGATTTAGTGCTGTGGAAACCACTGGATATTTTGATGGCACAGTGGGGGCTGTATGGTCTGAGTAGAATGATTTTGAGAGAAAACAAGAATGAAGGGAATTAGAGACTACATTTTCAAGGATTTAGGGCCGTGAAGTCACAGGGAAATAGGGAGGAGGAGGAGACTGCAGTGCCCTAGGATAATTTTGTGTTGCTGTTCTTATTTTGTTTAGGTGGAAGAAATCCCTGAATGTTTCCAGATAGAGGAAATAACTGACAATTCCTGAGAGAGGGAAGAATTGATAAAGCTTGCCTCCCAGTAGTTTTCTAGAGCTCATTGTTTGCCCCTGTATTTGATTCTCTTATAAAGGAATTTATACGACCATCTCAGCTTTCTACGCCTTTTCTTCTGTGCAATTACACTGTGAACTCTTTGTAGGCAAGGTCCAGGATTGAATTTAAGGCTTGGTGGTCAGTAGTAGATAGACTGATTAGCATCAGAAAGGGTTAATGAGGACGGGGTGTTTAATGAGTTACCAGCTCCCAGGGGCTTCTCAAAGCTGAAGCTTGGAGAGGTGCTGCCGTGTTCTTTGACACAAAGGGGTGGCTCTCCAATGCTGGGATTTTGGAAACCCGTAGCAGTGATTAGGAGGATGGGACAGGAATTCTTTCCAGTTCTTACCATGTATTTTGCCTAAAACAGCAACCTTCCTGTCAGTCATGGAATAACTGCTAAATCTTCCAGCTGAAGTCCCAAACTTTAAAACTTCTGGTAGCTTATCTATGACCACCTGATAAACAAACAGGAAGAAAGTACATCAGCGCTTCGATGATTTGACAAACCCACTTGCACCTTAAGAAAGCAATGGCCACGCCCCTGCTCCCTGTGATAATTTCCTTTCTGAACAAAGACCCTTAGAGCACAGAGCTTTCTCACTGACTTGAAGTTGCAGAGGTAGGCACCAGGCAGTTGGGGATTCCTTCCGTTTACCGTGACCAACTGGAAAGGTCGTACTTACAAGGCTCTCTCCCATTCTCTTCCAAAAAAAAGAAACCTCTTCTCACAGGGTCTCCATTCTTTGAGAACTGACTCATTCAGTCTAGAAATGAATCAAGTAGGGGCCATGATCTGGCACTTTCCTCTCCCCACCACCCCCCCAACCACCCCCGCTTTTTAAAAATTATTTTTTTGTGTTTATTTATTTTTGAGAGAGAGAGACAGAGAGACAGAGCATGAGCAGGAGACGGGCAGAGGCAGAGGGAGACTCAGAATCCAGGGCAGGCTCCAGGCTCTGAGCTGTCAGCACAGAGCTCTGTGCGGGGCTCACACTCAGGAACTGTGAGATCATGACCTGAGCCCAAGTGAGCCGTTCACCTGACTGAGCCACCCAGGAGCCCTGAAAACAGACATCTTGAATGGGTCCACTTTAGAACTGGTGAGGGAACACAGCAAAAGGACTACTCAGGCAAAGGGAGAGTTTGAGACTCGTGAAAATCTACACATTCTATTTCTGCTCTAAACAGGAAATAATTTTTCTTGTGATAATTACTTTGTGTGGGATAATGAGCCGTATACTGTAAAGCCGCCTCGGACACCATTGACCTTTCCAAGGTTTACTTAACAAATTTTTCTTGAAGACTTACTTTTAAGAGTTTATGGATGAATGAATAAATATTTGCCTTCTTTTTCCCACTGCAATTGCCTCTGGGGAAGTGTTAAGAAGTGCTCCTGTGAACGCCGGCAATAACCCTTCAGCTGAACTTCCTTCTTCTAATCCAGGGTTACTCAGGCTATTTGCTGGCACACCTTGCAATAGGATTTTGGAAAAACTAGCCACTTGCCAATTTCTAAATGGACGTCCACACGCTTTCATCTCACGTTAGCTGCAACACATGTAATATCAAGCGCATTATAACATTGACATTTAAAATATTTCTGCATTACTTTAAAAAATGTCTCATGGAACCTAAGTTTTGGAATGATTTGATATGTTACATTTAAAATTTCATTTCGTTTCATCTCATTTTTTTAATGTTTACTTATTTATTTTTGAGACAGGGAGAAAAAAAAAAGCATAAGTTGGGGAGGGACAGAGAGCGAGGGAGACACAGAATCCCAAGCAGGGTCTCACAGATCCTGATGTGGGGCTCAAACTCCTGAGTCATGAGATCATGACCTGAGCTGAAACCAAGAGTTGGATGCTTAACCGACTGAGCTACCCAGGCGCCCCACATTTAAAATTTTAAAACATCTGGGGGCACCTGACTGGCTCAGTGGGTAGAGCATGTGAGTGTTGAACTTGGGGTCCTGAGTTTGAGCCCCAAACTGGGTATAGAGCTTACTAAAAAGGAAATAAAAGAAAAATTTAAAACATCTTTATTGATATGTAATCCACATATTATATAAATCTTTTAAAGTGTCCTTCTTCATTGGTGTTTAGTACACTCACAGAGTTGTGTGGCATTTATCATGATCTACATTTACAACATTTCATCACCTCTAAAAGGAACTCTGTACCTGATGGCAGTGTATCCACAATCCTCCATAATCCTCCTTCCCCCACATCATTAAAAGTAAATCATTAATTTACTTTTTTTAATATATGGTTTGCCATTCTGGACATTTCAAGCAAATAGATTCATATAATATGTGGTCTTTTTTTTTTTTTAAGTTGTATTTATTTATTTATTTACTTTGAGAGAGAGAGAGAGAAAGGGAGAGAATGAGTGGAGGAGGGGCAGAGAGAGGGGGGTACAGAGGATCCAAAGTAGGCCCTGTGCCAACAGCAGAGAGCCAGATGTGGGGCTTGAACTCTCAAACCATGAGATCATCACCTGAGCCCAAGTCAGATGCCCAACCGCCTGAGCCACCCACGTACCCCTAGTATATGGTCTTTGTGACTGGCTCGTTTTAAGTACTGTAGCGTTTTCAAGGTTCATCCTATTACCCTGTGTATCAATTATGTATCATATTGAAATTTATCAGTTATGCATCATATTATAACATATATCAGTACTGGCATAAAAACCGACACATAGATCAATGGAACAAAATCAAGAACCCAGAAATAAACTCATACATATATGGTCAACCAATTTTTGACAAGAGTACTAAGAACACACAATGGGGAAAGAAGAGTATCTTCAATGAATGGTATTGGGAAAACTGGATATCCACATGCAGAAGAATAAAACTGAACCCCTTACACCATTCACAAAAACCAACTTGAAATGGGGCAAAGACTTTAATGGAAGCCCTGAAACCATAAAACTAGACAAAACGGGATAAGATCTTTGACATTGGTCTGGGTAATGATTTCTTTAGATTAGACACCAAAAGCACAAGCAACAGACACTAAAATAGACAACTGAGACTACATTAATCTAAACAGCTTCTGCACAGCAAAAGAAATAATCAATAAAATGAAAAGGCATTCTACAAAATGGGGAAAATACTCATTAAACATATCTGCTAAGGAGTTAATATCAAAAATGTATAAAGAACTCATACCGCTTAACAGCAAAAAAGCCAATGATGCAATTAAACAGGCAAAGGACTTGAATAGATATTTTTCTATTCCACATACAAGTGGCCAATATGTATATGAAAATATGCTCAATATCACTCATCATCAGGGAAATGCAAATCAAAACAATGAGATATCACCTCACATCTGTTAAGATGACTATTATCAAAAAGACAATCAGTAACGGGAGTCTGGGTGGCTCAGTCAGTTAAGCAACTGACTCTTGATTTGGCTCAGGTCATAATCTTGAAGTTTCGTGGGTTTGAGCCCCGCATTCCGCACTGCCTGCTGACCGTGGGTGGAGCCTGCTTGGGATTCTCTCTCTTCCTTTTTCTCTGTCCCTCCCCCACTCATGTTCTCTCTGTATCTCTCAAAATAAATAAATACACTTAAAAAAAAAAAAAGGCAAGCGATAACATATTGGTGAGGATGTGGAGAAAAAAGAGCCCCTATACACTGTTGATGGAAATGTAAAATGTATAGCCATTATGGGAAGCAGTATGACAGTTCCTCAAAAAAGAAAAAAAATTGAACTACCATATGATTCAGCAATCTGACTCCTGGGTATATATACAAAGAAGCTGAAATCGATATTTCAAAGAGATAACCTTCACCTCCATGTTCGTTGAAACCTTATTTACAGCAGTCAAGGTATGAAAACAACCTGTGTCTGTCAATGGATGAATGGATAAAGAAGCTGCAGTAAACACACACACACACACACACACACACTATATACATATATATCTATCTATATATATATTTAAATATATGTATTTACTTATTATTATTCAGCCATGAGATTAAAGGAAATCCTGCTATTTGCAACAATATGGATGCATCTTGAGGGCATGATGCTAAGTGAGGTAAGTCAGGAAGAGAAAGATAAATACTATATGATATGACTTATATGTGCAATCCAAAAAAGCTGAACTCATGGAAACAGGTCAGAGTGACGGGTACAGGGGCTGGGGAGTGGGGGTAGAGGAGAGATGTCTAAGGGTACAAACTTGCCACTAGTAAATAAATAAGTTCTAAAGATCTGATTCTCATGTCGAGTTAAATAAAGAGGTAAACTGAGGCAAGCTTGAATGACCAGAAATTGAGTTTATTTTGGAATAGCGGAGGAATTGCAATTCAGGAAATTCATGCTGCAGTAAGCCACAAGAGTCACTTGAGAGTTTGGGGTGATCTATATCCACGGGCAAAGAGCATGAAGAGGGGAAGTCCAGCCAGAGTCCACACAGTAAGCTCACGGGCTTCAGGATGGGGAGAGATTCTTGCCACTCACTGGTCAGGACATAAGTCTTGGTCTTCTGTAAATTAGGCATACATGGAAAAGCAGCCTCTCATAGTTTTAAAGCTTTGTTCTTCTGAGGGTGCCTGTGTGAGATTCTCCATTTCATATCCTCCGGTTCTATTTTAGATTGAAATTCTTTCACACACCGCATAGGGAATGTAGTCGACAATATTATATTACACACTTTGAAGTCGCTAAGGGACTGGATCTTAATTGTTCTCACCATAAAGAGCAATGATAATTATGTGATGTGATTAAGACGTTAGCTGATGCTATGGCAGTAATCATATTGTAAAATATAAATACATCAAACCAACACATTGTACATCTTAAACTTACACAATTTTATTCATCAAGTATATCTTAATTTTTAAAAAAATTAAAATTTTTGGAGGGGCATCAAAGAACTTCTTAGAAAAGGAAACAGTATCTCTCTTCAGGAAAGAACTGGGAACAATTATTTTTTCCCAGGCTTTTTTCTCCTTGTAGTATTTTTCTTTTTTTTCTTGTAAGTGTATTTATTTATTTGGAGAGAGAGAGTCCACGCTTGCAAGTGGTGGAGGGGCAGAGAGAGGGGGAGAGATAAAGAGTCCCAAGCAGGCTCTGCACCATGTGGGGCTCAAACTCAGGAAATGTGAGATCATGACCTGAGTTGAAGTCGGGCACTTAACTGACTGAACCACCCAGGTGCCCCTCCTTGTACTATTTTTCATATGAAAACAATATAATAGAAGATTTGGACTATCAAAAAATAATTTTCAGGATTCTAGCAAAATAGAATAATCTTTTTCCTTCCAGCAATTTTCTACATGTACACATTTTTACATCAAGGAAATCATAGTGTATACACAATTTAAAAGTCTGCTGTTTTCAATTAATAGTATATCATAAGTTTTTTCATGTAGTTACTCAAATATCATTTATAGCTGCAAAATATCACATTGAGAATGTAACCTAATTTGATTAACCATCCGTCTATTGTCAGACATTTACTCTACCCTTACTTGGGGGGTTTATAAAAAGCAATATGGTGAACATCTATGTGCATGTAAGTTCTTGCTTTCATTTGGATTATTACTTTAGGCTAGATTGATTTTTCACATTAGTAGGATTTACTAGGATCAAAGGGCATGGTTTGCCTTTTCTTAGTTAAATGACCAATTTTTAAAGAATAGAATACATTTTTCCCTCAATTTTAGGGTCATAGAGAGGGCTAGAGGAAAATTTTAGGGATGCTTCATTTATTAGATGGGAAAACAGAGGGCCAAAGAGGCAAGTTGACTTGTTTAGTGTTAAACATTAGATAATTCAATAGATTAAGATTGAAATTAAGTGGCAAAACCAGCACCAGAACAAATCCAAACATCTAAACAGCCTTAAAATAAAATCCTTTCCAATTCTTTTAACATGTAACTCCTGAATTAAACTGATATTCTAAACTTCTTGATTTTTTTTCTGTCACTCTTACCGTAAGTGTATTTTGGGCAAAAATGTAAAGTGCATTTTATTTTAGCATTTTAGCAAACTGGGGCTAGATGACAGAGGAAAAGGGCAGACAAATGTAAGAAAAGATGTAAGTTGTAAAATTGATCATTTTCTGAGTGGAAAAGGAAGGTGTATTTGGATCAAGTAGAAAATGGTATATATATTGATATCATGTCATATTCTGTTAAAGTTCTTCTTTGTCAGAATTTAGCAAATCACTTCTTGTGTGCTTTTTTCCCTCTAATGCTGGAAGGTGCCATGAGTTTCTCCTTTGCATGTGATATCGGAGTGCCATGTGTGTATATGTATATATACACACACATATATGCACAAACACATATGCACACATATACATGCACACACATGTACACATGCACATACATAAATACACACACATATATACACACATAAATACACACATACACAAATATACACATATACATATATACACACACATATATATACACAAATACATATACGCACACATATATCCATATATATACTTTTTTTTTTATAGGCTCCATGCCCAACATGGGGCTTGAACTCACGAGATCAAGAGTCACATGCTCTACCAACTGAGCCAGCAGGGCACAGGTGCCTCATGTATTTCTTGACACATCCAGAAAGGAAAGAATACGGTCAAGCTTAGCAACAATGAAATCAGTTAGAGTCATGTCATATGGCATATTTTTTCAATTATAATACATACATGCATAACCTTTAAAAATTATTAAAATAGTGCTAAGTGGACATCTATATATCAACTATATGATAAAGTTGTGCTTTTTGCCCAGAATATCTCTGGATAGATATCTGTGTCATAGGAATAGATTAAATCAGAAAAGTGGGCCATGGATTGTTCTGGCAGTCTGGACACCTTTGATTAGGAAACTCTACTAGTGAAACAATAGACCTACTGACACATAGAAAAAAAAAAGAGGGAGAAATATCATTTTTCAGGAGACATTAATCATCATAAGAATTATTCATATTTTTGGGGGCGCCAGGGTGGCTCATTTGATTAAGCGCTGGACTTCGGCTCAGGTCATGATCTCACGGTTTGTGGATTTGGGCCCCTTGTTGGGCTCTGTGCTGACAGCTCAGAGCCTGGAGCCTGCTTCAGTTTCTGTGTCTCCCTCTCTCTGTGCCTCCCTCACTTGTGTGCACTCTCTCTCTCTCAAAAATAGATAAAATATTTTTTTAAAAATTTAGAAAAAAGAATTATTCATACTTTTTTACTCATGAAAATATGTCCTTATTTACTAAATGTACTAATTGACATCCTTCTAAGTGCAATGCCCTGTGCTAACTCTGTGGGAACATGTTACAGGATTAGGTAAAATTGATGCCTGGAGACACGTCCGACGTCATCCTGCTTTAAAGCTGTGGAGTAAGAATGTGAACCTAACTACTATAATATGGGGGAAAAATCAGCAAAATTTATTTGGATCTTTTTGTTCTGGGAGACCATTCCCTATTCATTTTCCAAAACCCATCATTTGTTCAAAACATAAATTCTTTTTTTTCTCTAATGTTTAGGGGCGGGTCGGGGGGTGGGGCGCGGACAGAAGATCCAAAGCAGGCTCTGAGTTGTCAGCACGGATCCCGACATGGAACTCAAACTCACGAATTGTGAGACAATGACTTGAGTAAAGTCAGATGCTTAACCGACAGTCACCCAGGCACCCCCTGAACATAAATTCTAGTTCAAGTGATTAGGGTCCTGCTTTAGTTTATTTTGTTTTGTTTTCTCATTTCACGTCCAAGAACATATTCTGGCAACTTTAACTCCATTATTAAGCAGACATCTTTAGGAAAACATTCACATACTACAATGGAGGGTGCTAACTGCTATTATTCCTTCTTGACTGGGTCTTACTAGTTTTTACACCCTGCTGGAGTACCTATGTTTTGGGAGGGGATAGCAGACAGAAGAGAAAACATATAGATGATGGTGCCTTTTTAAGGCACTGATCACAAGTACATATTTGATTTAGAGCAGAGACTCCCTGCATGCTCCTCTCCAGCACCATCATCAATGCTTTTGTGAGCAATGGCTTCTTACTCTAGACCTGGAGATAAGCATGGGGATGTGGCACAGTATGGTTAGTTATGGGGTGTTACTAAAAATAAATTGTGAGAGCAAGCAAAGAGAGCTTTATGTTTTCATCAGTAGGTGTTTGTAGTAGGCAACTCTGAGTGAAAAGAGACAAAATCCACTTCAAAATTGTTTAAGGAAATGGAAAATTTCTGGTGTTTGTATTGGCAAATTTCAGTCGGGTTTTTTTTTTTTTTTATTTATGGTTAGATGAAAAGGCTCAAGCAATGTGTTAGAAGATAAATTGAAGCATATTAAATATTTCAACAGTTTGGGGCGCCCAGGTGGCTCAGTCGGTTATGCCTCTGACTTCAGCTCAGGTCATGATCTCAAGGTTCATGTGTTTGAGCCCCGCATTAGGCTGTGCATTGAGAGTCAGGAGTCTGCTTGAGATTCTCTCTCCCCCTTTCTCTGCTCCTCCCCCACTTGTGCTGTCTTTCAAAATAAGTAAATAAACCTTAAAATTTTTTTTAATGTTTATTTATTTTTGAGACAGAGAGAGACAGAGCATGAACGGAGGAGGGTCAGAGAGAGAGGGAGACACAGAATCTGAAGCAGGCTCCAGGCTCTGAGCCGTCAGCACAGAGCCCGACGCGGGGCTTGAAACCACGAACTGCGAGACAATGACCTGAGCCGAAGTCGGCCGCCCAACCGACTGAGCCACCCAGGTGCCCCTAAAAAAATTTTTTTAATGTTTATTTATTTTTGAGCGAAAGAGAGACAGAGCACATGTGGGGGAAGGGCAGAGAGAGAGGGAGACACAGAATCCGAAGCAGGCTCCAGGCTCTGAGCTGTCAGCACAGAGCCTGACGAGGGACTCGACCTCACAGACCGTGAGATCATGACCTGAGCCGAAGTCGGACGCTTAACCGACTGAGCCACCTAGGTGCCCCTTAAAAGTTTTTTAAGAGTTTATTTGAGCAAAAATTTATTCCAATTGGGCAGCACCAAAGTGTAAATAGTTAGGAGCATACCTCTGAGCCAGGGGAATGACTTAAATACAGAAAGTGTGAAGCAAAGGGAGAAAATTATTCAATTGTCTACAGCTTAAAGGCCAGGCTTTGAATGAAGGCAGCCTAGCATCAGAGCAAATGTTGGAGCAAATACTGCTTCTTCGTATGTCCTAAAAAGGCCACTAGGGAAGAATAGGCTACAAAAAGATAAGAGGGCAGGGGGCCAGAGAGGTGTTTCTAAATGGAGAGAAGAGCAAGAATCTGCCTTCAACTGATAGGGTGATCTCTGGAGAAAGAAGAGAAAGATAGAGATCCTTCTGGAGAGGAGATCAAAAACCATCTGGAGAACCAAAAGGAATAAACCAGCAGGGAGCAAAGTATCTCCAGTATTGGAAAAGTATTGAGTTGCCATTGATAAACATGGAGTCAGACTGGAAAGTCAGGAGGGCTAGTTCCAGAGGAGAGAGGCAACAACTCATTGTTATAGTTCTATAGGGCTTACATGATATACCTAACATCTAACCTCAATGAGCAGGGAATTTGTGGTGTTTAATGCCTGAGATGTGCAGGTGCAGTCTGAGTGAAATATCTCATTCCAGCACTGGCATTTACAAACCTAAACTTCAGTATGAAAAATCAGGACTTCATTCCTCTGCTACACTTGTGGTCCTAACAGTGTTATCGTTTGCATCCTTCTAAGTGTAATGTTATTAGGACCACAGCTCACACCGAGATTTGAAGCTTGTTGCATTGATGACTTCATTTCAAAGGTGTCCTAAGCATCTGCTGGATAAAGACGGACTAGAGGAGGGGCACCTGGGTGGCTCAGTCGGTCGAGCGTCTGACTTCAGCTCAGGTCATGATCTCGCGGTGTGTGAGTTCGAGCCCCGCGTCGGGCTCTGTACTGACAGCTCAAAGCCTGGAGCCTGCTTCAGATTCTGTGTCTCCCTCTCTCTGCCCCTCCCCATTCACACTCTGCCACTGTCTCAAGAATCAGTAAACATTAAAAATTAAAAAAGAAAAAGGACTTTAGGAGTCTCAAAGGACAAAACTGCAGCTGATAATCAGATGATATAAAGCTACAAAATGGGTGTAATGTCCTTCCAAACATCAAGGAGTGCTCCTTTCTCCTAAAAGCTGTACTCTACGCAGGATAAAAAAAAACTTCACCTCTTAAAAAAAATTTAGACCACTGAAAATTATATAGGACATCAACAGAAAAGCAAATTGTTGCTACTCAGTTGCTGGACTTATCAAAAACAATTTATGGAGAAAATGCATACATGCGAATTCTTGTCTTGACATTTAATAATTGAGTTTGCATGCACACGCTCACATAATACTTCAATCCTATTTTGTAGGATCAAAGTCCTTCCCAAACTCACCTTAGTTAGGAGGTATATTCATGACTTTTCAGAGAGTTGTCAAATAACATTCCAATGTTATCAATATTACCTGAGATGCTATAGGGCACAACCCAAGCCACACAATTAGCTTCATGTTAAGATTTGAAGTGACAACGAGCACTGCCTGTGACTGTTGTCTCTCAATTTGTAAATCACCAGGGCATGGTGACAGTTTGGCCTGATTACGACTAGGCCTGAATAAAGTATTTTTCCTTTTGTGCAATAAGGAATCTTCGAGGATGAAAACTCTTTTTTCTCCTTTCGGTTTATTTTCAAAACCATTTTATTAATTTCCCTCTGCTCAAAGTAATTCCAGAGTTTGCCTTTTCTTTTTTTTTCTTTTGAGGAATAAGGGGTAACTTTTCAGGCAGTTTCCTTAGTCATTCTGGGCAGCTTGCCCATGGAATATAGACTAAACAACACAGAGAATATTAATTTTACCTCACTATACAGGCACACAGCTAGCGATGCATACAGTCTTCATTCCAGAACTGACTATAAAAGGGTTGTGTAATGGTCTGGAGTCCAACGTCACTAAGTTTTCTGAGGAAGTTGGAAGGAGATAAAGAATAGACCTTGGGGAATAATTTAAAAATGGCTAAATAGTGATGGTAGAGCCAAACTCATACCTACATCAGTGGGCTGCAGAGAATTAATCTCTGAGTATCTCTAATGCTGAAGGTAGGAAGAGAAATTTCAAAATGAACTTAAAAAAAAATCTGTATTTCATAGATAGATTTGGTGTTTCCTGGCAGCAGAAGAGGCGGGGTAAAAAGAGGATTTTGAAAAAGCAAACTTTTGGGGCGCCTGGGTGGCTCACTCGGTTAAGCGTCCGACTTCGGCTCAGGTCATGATCTTGCGGTTTGTGAGTTCGAGCCCCGACAGGTCATGATCTTGCGGTTTGTGAGTTCGAGCCCCTCGTCAGGCTCTGTGCTGACAGCTCTGAGCCTGGAGCCTGTTTCAGATTCTGTATCTCCCTCTCTCTCTGACCCTCCCCCGTTCAGGCTCTGTCTGTCTGTGTCTCTCTCTCTCTCAAAAATAAACATTAAAAAAAAAAAAAAGACAGTATGACCAGCTAAAATTCCAACTTGACCGCTAGCAGTTGTGTGACCTTGGGCAAGTTATTTGCCTTCTCTGTACTCAATGCCCTCATCCGCCAAATAGGGATAATAATAGTACATATTTCATAGGGTTGTTGGAAGATTAAACAAATTAATATTTACAGAGTGCTCGGAATAGTGCCTGGTACATACAAGTGCTGTGTGAATGTTTACTAAATATATAACATTAAAAATGGAGAACAAGAAAATAATTTGGTCTCAATAAAAGCTTGTTTTTCTTCATCCATTCCACATGGTTTCTTAAAAAAAAAAACCCAACTTAATAAAAAGTCTCCTTTGAATTAAATATAGTATATGACTTAAGTCAGATAGTGATCAACGAAAAAGAAGTTTTCTTTTTCAAACAGTTTCCCACATTTTCCTTGAAAATCTCTTCCAGGTGTATCAATACATATCAATGTTTATTGACACAGAAGTGTGAATTTGTGAATATGTCCATGTTTATATACATAAATAAAAATATTTTTATATAAAAATGCATTTCCAGTGACCTCTCTGATTACATTCTTTGTAACATAATCCTTGTGAGGATAACACAAGTTTCTGATAGGCTGGTCAGTGAATACATTCTGGTCTTAGCCTCTTGTTTTCCTGTTCTTTGAGAGAACAGAACTGGAGAGGAAAAGAAGAAATAGTGCTCTGATCTAGTTCTGACCTATCTTGCTCTCCAAAAAGGAATAGTATTTACGTTAGAGTATTTGGCAAGCAAGAACTAGATTTTTTTTGAAGGTCTGCTTTTAAGGCCAAATTTGTTCAGGGTGGGGCCCTGCTCTTGGCTTAGAAGCCACATTCACCACCGGCCCGTAGCTGGAAAACACAAATGGCCAATTATGTATGCTGTGACCAGTTGCTGGACTGTTAATGGCGTGCAAAAAGAGAAAGTTCTCAGCAAACAACCTTTAAAATGCTGGAGGACTGTAGGTGTCAAAGGATCTCCATTCCAAGGGAAGCGTTTTATCCCGACGCGTATCTTTCCTAACTTTTAAATTGCAGGCACCCTGGTGACTATCTAATTTGGCAATAGTTAAGGTGACTCCGTGGAAGGACAGAACCATGCTGGCAAGAACACAGATGTGTCAGAGCATTTTTACTGTCTATGTAGGCACCCCAACACTGGTATGTAAGTATATGGCTCTAGGACTTCCCTGAAGACTAGGGTTTTCTTTTTCGTCCTCGGTTTCAGTGCAATGTGATTTGACAGTTAATGGGAACTGTTTTGTTTTGGTACTTTTCATGATAGCTGAGGCAGGGGCGGGGGAGGCTGAGAGTCAGAAAGAGAAGCGCATAGTGGGCCGCATTTCCTTCACCTTAACACACTGCTCCACATTTTAAGCTTTCCTACAATCAAGGCGGGCAATAAAATCGCATTGCGTTAAATGTGTGTGTGCTTTATTTTATTTTTTGCAAAGACCTATTACCTTCTACCCGTCTTTTCTTTAATTTCTCTTTTCCAGTCCTAGGAGTTCCTTTGTCAATTGCCACCGGAAATGGTCTAAATCAATGGGGAGGTGATTACAAATGATGGCCCACCTGCTGCGTGTAAAGAGTTTCACAGCAGGGCGAGCCTGCCCCTTTGCCATTCATTTTATTTCTCTTTCCCTCAACCCCTCCCTCTCTAGAAGGGAGCTTTACCTCCTTATTTGCTTTCGCAGGAGCACACTGTGATAATGGTGTGGTTCCATGTTGCCAGGATGTTTCCGGTTACTTTGTCACTTCTCTTGCAGGAAGTGTTCAAAAACTCAAGATCTACTCCAGTTATTTTCGTGGTGGTCCGTCTGTAGCAGTCACGAAATCTTTCCAACGTTCTAGAGCTCCTAATTTTTACTAAGCACTGATAATTTTTCACCACCCACCTGAGCAAATAAAAATTGTATGGAGCAACTGCTGCAATGACTATATCTAATATTATTCGACCAGAAACTGTGAAGCTCCTAATATGCTCTAAGAAGAGTACCATTTAATTCTATGGTGCAGGTGAACCCCTCCTACGTTTGGATATTTGGTGTCTTGGCAATTAATTATACTACTCCTTTAATTTGTCTCTCTGGTTGCAAGAAGGCCTGTTAGGGTGTGGATGATCTTGTTAATCATGTCCTGTACACAGGTCCCTTCTCTGTATATTCTGTTATTTCTATTTAAATTTTTTGTTTTAATTTATTTTTCTTTTTTAACATTTATTTATTTTTGAGAGACAGAGCAGAGAGAGAAGGAGACACAGAATCCGAAGCAGGCTCCAGGCTCTGAGCTGTCAGCACAGAGCCTGACATGGGGCTCAAACCCATGAACTGTGATACCATGACCTGAGCTGCAGTCGGAGGCTTAACTGGCTGAGCCACCTAGGTGCCCCAACATTTTATTTTTTAGTAAGAGAGAGAGGGAAACCAGCCACAAGAGACTCTTAAGGATAGAGAACACACTGAAGGTTGATGGAGGGAGGGAGGTAGGGGATGGGCTAGATGGGTGATGGGTATTCAGGAGGGCACTCGTTGTGACGAACACTGGGTGCCATATGTAATTGATGAACCACTGAATTCTACTCCTGAAACCAATATTGCCCTGTATGTCAACTAACTAGAATTTACGTAAAAATTAAAAAGAGAACTCATTAAAATTATAATTGAATACCCCAAAAATACAATTTTAATTTTTTCATAGAAATTATATATATTTAAAGTACCTGATATCCATATACCTAATGAAATGATTACCACAGTCAAGCTAATTAGCATACCATCTCCTCACATAGTTATCTTTGTGTGTGTGTGTGTGTGTGTGTGTGTGCAATAAAAACACCAGAAATCTACTCTTTTAGCAAATTTCCAGAATTCAACACAGTATTATTAACTCTAGTCAACATGGTATACATTAGATCTCTAGACTTGTTCATCCTATAAACTGCGGCTTTGGCCAAATGCCTCTCACATTTGGTGACCACTGTTGTACTCTCTGCTCCGCTGTATTTGACTTTTGTAGATTCTCTGTATAAGCGAGATCATGAAGTAACCTTTTTTTTTTTCTTTCTGTGTCTCTTGACCTGTACTTTTTATACTTCGAGAAGAGCAGTTTTAAGAGCATACAGGAAATTCAGCCATTTCATTTGTAATTATGCAAACCCAGTTATAGGCGGTCAATAAAAGACTAAAATTAGAACTGCCCAAAATAAACCTCACAAGCCTGTTTCTTAACTCTGTGGGGCTTAGGACAGGGTGTGAGGCCTGCCAGGAGGACCTTGACTCTAATTACTTTTTAAATTATCTTCCTGGGGCTTAGGCTTTGGAAATCAGTTGAGACAAGAGCTTTGATGATTTTTTCTTTTCAGAAAAGGCAATTTAGGGCTGCACTAAGGATGGCCCTTCCAATCGGGAAAAAGGAGGCTTAGGAAGGCTATAGCAAATAAGCCCATAATAACAAAAACGGTACAAATACAAACAGTGTGTCAGTGAACGTGCAGTGAGTGTTCCTCTTACAATGCCTGGGGTGATTTTGTGTCCATGAGTGATGAGTGTCCAGACTGTGATCAAGATTAAAGCACTGAATCGAGAGGCTTCTGCACCAAACTTGACATGATTTAACAGTTCACTTAGATTGCTGTTTTTCTTCACAAGGCCACTTGATACAGTAGACTGTTGAATCAGATGGGCCCCGTTTGCATCCTGAGCACTTAATTATCTATCTGACCTTAAGCTTGGGCTTTAGTTTTCTTTCTTGTAAATAGGAATGGTAATATTTGCTTCTTAGCGTTTCTGTGAGGTTTCAATACATGCCTAGCACTAAAGAAAATGCTCTCCACCCCTCCCCGCTTTCCTTAGCTTATGGCCTTCTTAAGAACTTAACTAACTTTCTGTTTAAAAAATGAAGAATTTTTCTAAAGAAGGGCTATCCTTTAGTTACTTGACCACATCCTTTTGAGAACACAAAGAGTCATTCAATAGCTAATAATGGAAAAGTACTTAGTAGCACAATGATGAATAGTTTCGAACGGGGAAGTGGCAAATTAAACTTCAGGAATGCCCCCAAATGATGGCATTATAAACTGCAGAGAGGTTAAAAAAAATGGATTGCAACAGATGTGTGCATCTTTTAGGACTGTCAGTTTTCTCTTCGCGAGGAAGATGTTAGGATATTTTTTTTTATTTCTGGAAGCAGAGTCTATAGGAAACCTCCAAGCTTGGGGAGTCAAGTTCCACTGTGTGTCCTGGGCTTATGGTTCTTTCTTTAGCTTAGAGATACTTCAACACTGCCTCCTGGTGGTGCAGAGAAGAGATATTTTATAGACAAATAAAAAGGTGTAGTAGGTATTGGTTTAATTAAGTGGCACTAATAAAGGTTCTCAAGGAGAACTAATTTCTGAAAACCAAAATGGGAACAGTATCAAGGCAAGTTAACATGTGTTTCCTACTCTGGGCAAGAAGCCGTGTTAGCACTACGGCAGGTTACACTTGAGAAGCCTTTTATAAAAGATGAGCAATGGGCGTTCCTTTGGCAGATGATAGATTGAGTGAGGAAGAGTCATGGATTGGTTGAATGTGAGAGATGGGGATTATTTCATTTTAAGTGTTTTTGGGAGGAACGGTGTTTTTCCCTGTGGTCATTATAGTAAACTGGTGAACACCCAGAGAATTCAGGCAAGGACTAGTATAATATCAGAGTTGAAAACACAGTAAGTGTCCTTTAAGCCCAACTCCCTTATCCTATTAAGGACTAGCCCCAAATCAGGCAGGCAATTAGCAGTGGATCCTACAACCTGGAATAGTCATTATTCACCGAGCCCTTATTAAGTGTCAGGTATTATGCTAGATGACAGAAGCACAGTGACAAAATATAAATATGCCCTAATGGAGCCATTGGCACACTGATAGCGGCCCCACTGTCTCCTCCCGTGAGAAGACTGTAAAAGGAATGAACTTCAAAGCTTATACTTGTTTGCTTGTAGATATCATAAGGTCGGGTGGTGAAATTCCTGGGAATTTAGATTCCTAGCATAGGCAGGATTCTGCCTCTGCTTAATTTATAATTGTCAAGAGCAATGACGTCAAGTCCTTGTAGAAGACAAAAAAATGAAGTCTTTAACATTAAAGTACTAATGGATGGATCTCATTTTCACATTATTGCTGTTTGTCTATAGAAGTTTGGGTGTGCCCAGAATATCTGGTCCCCACAGAGGAAAGTGAGTACTTACTCATTTTAGCCAACATGGAAGGAGTTTACCTGTCACTGCTTAAAGTCATTACCTCATGCAACACTGTAATTGTCTAAGCATGAAATTCATGAATTAGTTCACAACATATTTCATCATAATGATTAATGTGGTTAAATAACAGTAAATGGACTGTATCCTTTTCTAATGGTGTAATGAACTCCCAATGTATTTCAATATAGAGGTTCCAATTATCTCAAAAATCACTGTTGATAACTTTTAGACTTTTGTGTTTATCTAAGCAGAGAAAACCAATTTGTGTGTGTGTGCATGTGTTTCAGTTGTCCCTTCCTCCCCCACCACTTTGCCAAAGTGAAACAATACGGCTCAAAGGAAGTTCTACAGTTTCTTATTCTAATCTAATTTTCCTGGATGGTTAAGGGCAAGTGATTATCAAGTACTCATTCTATAGGCAGCTTAAGGTTATATGGTGTTCATACATGTGTTATGAAAGTTTAAAACACATAAACCCTTATTTTCTACCATATAAAATATTCTTGCCAAGTCGTTTTGAAGAGATTATCACTTTGTTTTTATACATGTTTACAGAAGTATCTTGTTGGCCCAAATTCAAATGGGATCTGTGGTACACGTCTCTCACAGGGATGTTTTAAGAAGTATGCAAGATGACCCAGGTAAAATGCTTAGTGTAGGACTAGGTACTCATATGCCCAAAACATAGTAGCAATTTATTTTACTATTTGACACAATAATTGGTAAATAAGCTGATAACTGCTAATCAGCAAAAAGTCCAAGTAGGCGGGTAGCTATCAGGGCATCACATTGCAGACAACATGGACCCAGTCACAGGGAGATTTGTGCTCAAGTATAAGATTGTGCGCAGGTGGGGGTGGATAGGATATAGAGCAACCACATAATTATTGTGCAACTGTGCCATGAGATGGAAATCTTAGTCATTGGAGAGTTGAGGACAAAATAGGCTATTTCAGGGCATGATTGAGATACAAATAAGGGAAATCCAACTCTGAGGGTGTGAATCTCAAATCAAAGCCAACCAGTTGCAAGTGATCCTTGCATAGGGATATACATCCCTCCTTAGGGCATAGGGGCCAGCATACCTTACCTAGTCTTTATGAGGGCTGCACCCCTCCCCGCGGGTCTCTTTGTTAGGGCTCTGCTAGCAAGGCTAGAGGAGGAGGGGCAGGACCAACAATAGGTTCAGTTGTGGAGTGACAGAGTCAAAATTGATTAAGAAAGAGGCGACTTACTATAGAATCCAGGAAAATGGGTGTCTGTGCATCTGAGAAAACTGGCCCTTGAAGCAGCCCAAGAAGAAATCAATCTCTACACAAAATCTACAAGTCAGTGTGTTATAGAAAGGAAAGCAAAAAAGCTAGGATTTGGAGCCACGATTTTGCGTTTGATTTCCTACTCAACCTTGGACAAAGTACCTACCCTCTCTGATTCTTACTTTTTTTTCCTCTGTAAAAAATAGTGCATATTAAAAATACAGAGCTACTATGGTAAACGAGAACATGCATGTTAAGGCACGTTGTAGGTTGCAAATACTGAAAAATGCCTGTCATCGTCTGTTTTACCCACTCTTCCCTTCTGGATCTTTCAAGTCCCCTCTTCCTCTCTTTCTGACCAAAGAACATACACTCCCCTACATTAAGACAGTACGTCAGACCAATGCCCTCTCTCCTCCGATGAACCTTGGCAACAGGGTTATGGGAATATCTACTGGCTTTGACCTCCCAGAGGCACGAGGGAGGCATCTACGCAGGACAGAGGCCCCGGTGAGTGGTCGTCACCTAGGAGCCAGAGAGCTCAGAATCTAGACTCTCAGCTCCTGACCCCTCGTTCCTTGCTCTCAGAAGACTGAAGACTGTACCTGCCACAGAACTACTTCCCAAATGGGTGGAAAAGCCCTAAGAAGCTCTCCTTTTTATGGGGGGCTCTATTCTGCCTGCCCATCCCATTAGGTTATCTGTTCCTCATCTAATTTTATGGTTTATTTGTAGATTTTTTTTTTTTATCATAACGCTCTTTCCACTTCAAACATCAACTGGCTTCCTTTCAGTAGGCTATCTGCGGCCTTTTCTGCCATCCTGTACCTGTGGAAGTGAGAAGAGGGAGGCTATCTTATTTCAGGGTCAGAGACAGCCCCCTGGGAACGATACGATGATTTCTTATGAGAAGAGAAGCACACTTGTGTGATTTTGATACAGAAAATCCATCCAAAGTTGTAGAAGGAAGGGGTGGTGCAGAGGAATTGAGAAATTATTCTCTGATGAGAGGAGAACCATGACATCACAGAGGGATCTGTATCAGCTTCACGGAGAGTCATTACAGTCAGAGCCTGAAGCCTAATTCCACTCTTAGGCGGGGTTAAACAGTTTCAAGCTTACGTCTGTCTTCACGTCTTGTTGCTGACAGCTTGGCAAAAGATGGAACATAAGGTATAACCATCAAAATAAATTTATGGAGGGACCATTATTTGCTATTGTCTTTGTTTTAATAGTTGCTTTGGGATTCATAGTTTCCCCCCATTCTCCTAGCGACTTTATAATACTGAGCTAAAAACTTTTCACTCTGCTCTGAAACACAACGTATTTCTCTTTCTTTCAGAATTATTTCACAGAAATCGTTTGGTTTTCCACACAGAGGAATTGCTATGTCACTGTGGTGACTTTTTATTTTTATTTTTTTTTAATTTTTTTTAACGTTTTATTTATTTTTGAGACAGGGAGAGACAGAGCATGAACAGGGGAGGGTCAGATAGAGAGGGAGACACAGAATCTGAAACAGGCTCCAGGCTCTGAGCTGTCAGCACAGAGCCCGACGCGGGGCTCGAACTCACGGACCGCGAGATCATGACCTGAGCCGAAGTCGGCCGCTTAACCGACTGAGCCACCCAGGCACCCCTGTGGTGACTTTTTAGATGGCATGCATCCTCAGCGTCGTGCATCTCTGTGTTTGTGCACTTATTTCTGATGGAAGTTTCTTCCCATCCAAGCCTGAGGCAAAAAGTTGGAAATAGGTTTTTCTCCAGGGCTATCCTTTTTCTACTTTCAGGAAACTATTTTATTTTGCCTCTACCCAGACTGGATGGCGCTGAACCCTCAGCAAACAGAAGAAGTTAGTTTAGTTGGGTCACTTCCTATAATTCTGGGAGCCTTAAGAGAAAACTCTCACTCAATTACATTTTGTGGCATTGGGATACAGACCATTAGTTATCGCTATCATCACTTTAACTATGAATGTTTGATGTCAATGGGTTTTTCCTAAAAGAGCTCAGCACACTTTCATGTCCATAGTAAATTGGACAGTTGGTATTATATTTTATTACTTTATAATTATCATGCAATTCATAGTTGATTATATCATGAAATTCTGGTTGTAAATATTCAACTAATGTCCAGTCTCCATTCCTCCTTCAGCCCCCAGCAACAGAAATCAGTTATGAAGAAAGAATCGAAAGACCAAGTAATTTTTCCATTTAGCTCCATATCAGATGTATTTATCAGTTACACCTTTAATCAGCTCAGCAAAAACAACTCAAATTGAGAAAGTTTCCTTCTTTTTCCATCTCCATTGCCACCACTGTAGGTCAAGTTCTCATCACCTCACCAGACACAATGGCCTCCTCCTGATCACTGCCTACGTATTTCCTCTCCTCAGGCCCATCCAACCTATTTCAAGTTCTCCTCCCTAAAACTTGACTATGATCAAGTCATTACCCTTCTCAGATACCTTTTGTACTGGCTATTGTCTCTTATTTTATTTTTTTGCCTCTTTTTAAAAAAAATTATTTATTTTGAGAGAGAGAGAGAGAGAGAGAGAGAGAAAGAGAGAGAGCACATGTGCAAGCAAGTGGGGGAGAGGCAGAGAGAGAAGGAGAGAGAGAACCCCATGCACACAAACCGTGAGATCATGACTTGAGTTGAACTCAAGAGTTAGACACTTAACCAACAGAGCCACCGAGGCACCCCCTGGCTATTGCCTCTTAAATAACAGTTAATGTCTCAACTCCACACACAAAGCCCTTCATGCAGAAGTAGATCCAGGTTTTATATCAGCAGTTTTTTGTTTTTTTTTTGTTTTGTTTTGTTTTTATTTTTTTATTTTTTTATTTTTTAATATATGAAATTTACTGTCAAATTGGTTTCCATACAACACCCAGTGCTCATCCCAAAAGGTGCCCTCCTCAATACCCATCACCCACCCTGCCCTCCCTCCCACCCCCCATCAACCCTCAGTTTGTTCTCAGTTTTTAACAGTCTCTTATGCTTTGGCTCTCTCCCACTCTAACCTCTTTTTTTTTTTTTTTCCTTCCCCTCCCCCATGGGTTTCTGTTATGTTTCTCAGGATCCACATAAGAGTGAAACCATATGGTATCTGTCTTTCTCTGTATGGCTTATTTCACTTAGCATCACACTCTCCAGTTCCATCCATGTTGCTACAAAAGGCCATATTTCATTTTTTCTCATTGCCACGTAGTATTCCATTGTGTATATAAACCACAATTTCTTTATCCATTCATCAGTTGATGGACATTTAGGCTCTTTCCATAATTTGGCTATTGTTGAGAGTGCCGCTATAAACATTGGGGTACAGGTGCCCCTATGCATCAGTACTCCTGTATCCCTTGGGTAAATTCCTAGCAGTGCTATTGCTGGGTCATAGGGTAGGTCTATTTTTAATTTTCTGAAGAACCTCCACACTGCTTTCCAGAGCGGCTGCACCAATTTGCATTCCCACCAACAGTGCAAGAGGGTTCCTGTTTCTCCACATCCTCTCCAGCATCTATAGTCTCCTGATTTCTTCATTTTGGCCACTCTGACTGGCGTGAGGTGATATCTGAGTGTGGTTTTGATTTGTATTTCCCTGATAAGGAGCGACGTTGAACATCTTTTCATGTGCCTGTTGGCCATCCGGATGTCTTCTTTAGAGAAGTGTCTATTCATGTTTTCTGCCCATTTCTTCACTGGGTTATTTGTTTTTCGGGTGTGGAGTTTGGTGAGCTCTTTATAGATTTTGGATACTAGCCCTTTGTCCGATATGTCATTTGCAAATATCTTTTCCCATTCCGTTGGTTGCCTTTTAGTTTTGTTGGTTGTTTCCTTTGCTGTGCAGAAGCTTTTTATCTTCATAAGGTCCCAGTAATTCACTTTTGCTTTTAATTCCCTTGCCTTTGGGGATGTGCCGAGTAAGAGATTGCTACGGCTGAGGTCAGAGAGGTCTTTTCCTGCTTTCTCCTCTAAGGTTTTGATGGTTTCCTGTCTCACATTCAGGTCCTTTATCCATTTTGAGTTTATTTTTGTGAATGGTGTGAGAAAGTGGTCTAGTTTCAACCTTCTGCATGTTGCTGTCCAGTTCTCCCAGCACCATTTGTTAAAGAGACTGTCTTTTTGCCATTGGATGTTCTTTCCTGCTTTGTCAAAGATGAGTTGGCCATACGTTTGTGGGTCTAGTTCTGGGGTTTCTATTCTATTCCATTGGTCTATGTGTCTGTTTTTATGCCAATACCATGCTGACTTGATGATGACAGCTTTGTAGTAGAGGCTAAAGTCTGGGATTGTGATGCCTCCTGCTTTGGTCTTCTTCTTCAAAATTACTTTGGCTATTCGGGGCCTTTTGTGGTTCCATGTGAATTTTAGGATTGCTTGTTCTAGTTTCGAGAAGAATGCTGGTGCAATTTTGATTGGGATTGCATTGAATGTGTAGATAGCTTTGGGTAGTATTGACATTTTGACAATATTTATTCTTCCAATCCATGAGCAGGGAATGTCTTTCCATTTCTTTATATCTTCTTCAATTACCTGCATAAGCTTTCTATAGTTTTCAGCATACAGATCTTTTACATCTTTGGTTAGATTTATTCCTAGGTATTTTATGCTTCTTGGTGCAATTGTGAATGGGATCAGTTTCTTCATTTGTCTTTCTGTTGCTTCATTGTTAGTGTATAAGAATGCAACTGATTTCTGCACATTGATTTTGTATCCTGCAACTTTGCTGAGTTCATGTATCAGTTCTAGCAGACTTTTGGTGGAGTCTATCGGATTTTCCATGTATAATATCATGTCATCTGCAAAAAGCGAAAGCTTGACTTCGTCTTTGCCAATTTTGATGCCTTTGATTTCCTTTTGTTGTCTGATTGCTGATGCTAGAACTTCCAGCACTATATTAAACAACAGCGGTGACAGTGGGCATCCCTGTCGTGTTCCTGATCTCAGGGAAAAAGCTCTCAGTTTTTCCCCGTTGAGGATGATGTTAGCTGTGGGCTTTTCATAAATGGCCTTTATGATCTTTAAGTATGTTCCTTCTATCCCGACTTTCTCAAGGGTTTTTATTAAGAAAGGGTGCTGGATTTTGTCAAAGGCCTTTTCTGCATCGATTGACAGGATCATATGGTTCTTCTCTTTTTTTTTGTTAATGTGATGTATCACGTTGATCGATTTGCGAATGTTGAACCAGCCCTGCATCCCAGGAATGAATCCCACTTGATCATGGTGAATAATTCTTTTTATATGCTGTTGAATTCGATTTGCTAGTATCTTATTAAGAATTTTTGCATCCATATTCATCAGGGATATTGGCCTGTAGTTCTCTTTTTTTACTGGGTCTCTGTCTGGTTTAGGAATCAAAGTAATACTGGCTTCATAGAATGAGTCTGGAAGTTTTCCTTCCCTTTCTATTTCTTGGAATAGCTTGAGAAGGATAGGTATTATCTCTGCTTTAAATGTCTGGTAGAACTCCCCTGGGAAGCCATCTGGTCCTGGACTCTTATTTGTTGGGAGATTTTTGATAACCGATTCAATTTCTTCGCTGGTTATGGGTCTGTTCAAGCTTTCTATTTCCTCCTGATTGAGTTTTGGAAGAGTGTGGGTGTTTAGAAATTTGTCCATTTCTTCCAGGTTGTCCAATTTGCTGGCATATAATTTTTCATAGTATTCCCTGATAATTGTTTGTATCTCTGAGGGATTGGTTGTAATCATTCCATTTTCATTCATGATTTTATCTATTTGGGTCATCTTCCTTTTCTTTTTGAGAAGCCTGGCTAGAGGTTTGTCAATTTTGTTTATTTTTTCAAAAAACCAACTCTTGGTTTCGTTGATCTGCTCTACAGTTTTTTTTAGATTCTATATTGTTTATTTCTGCTCTGATCTTTATTATTTCTCTTCTTCTGCTGGGTTTAGGCTGCCTTTGCTGTTCTGCTTCTATTTCCTTTAGGTGTGCTGTTAGATTTTGTATTTGGGATTTTTCTTGTTTCTTGAGATAGGCCTGGATTGCAATGTATTTTCCTCTCAGGACTGCCTTCGCTGCATCCCAAAGCGTTTGGATTGTTGTATTTTCATTTTCGTTTGTTTCCATGTATATTTTAATTTCTTCTCTAATTGCCTGGTTGACCCACTCATTCGTTAGTAGGGTGTTCTTTAACCTCCATGCTTTTGGAGGTTTTCCAGACTTTTTCCTGTGGTTGATTTCAAGCTTCATAGCATTGTGGTCTGAAAGTATGCATGGTATAATTTCAATTCTTGTAAACTTATGAAGGGCTGTTTTGTGACCCAGTATATGATCTATCTTGGAGAATGTTCCATGTGCACTCGAGAAGAAAGTATATTCTGTTGCTTTGGGGTGCAGAGTTCTAAATATATCTGTCAAGTCCATCTGATCCAATGTATCATTCAGGGCCCTTGTTTCTTTATTGACTGTGTGTCTAGATGATCTATCCATTTCTGTAAGTGGGGTGTTAAAGTCCCCTGCAATGACCACATTCTTATCAATAAGGTTGCTTATGTTTATGAGTAATTGTTTTATATATCTGGGGGCTCGGGTATTTGGCGCATAGACATTTATAATAGTTAGCTCTTCCTGGTGGATAGACCCTGTGATTATTATATAATGCCCTTCTTCATCTCTTGTTACAGCCTTTAATTTAAAGTCTAGTTTGTCTGATATAAGTATGGCTACTCCAGCTTTCTTTTGGCTTCTAGGAGCATGATAAATAGTTCTCCATCCCCTCACTCTCAATCTAAAGGTGTCCTCAGATCTAAAATGAGTCTCTTGTAGACAGCAAATAGATGGGTCTTGTTTTTTTATCCATTCTGATACCCTATGTCTTTTAGTTGGCGCATTTAATCCATTTACATTCAGTGTTATTATAGAAAGATATGGGTTTAGAGTCATTGTGATGTCTGTATGTTTTATGCTTGTAGTGATGTCTCTGGTACTTTGTCTCACAGGATCCCCCTTAGGATCTCTTGTAGGGCTGGTTTCGTGGTGACAAATTCCTTCAGTTTTTGTTTGTTTGGGAAGACCTTTATCTCTCCTTCTATTCTAAATGACAGACTTGCTGGATAAAGGATTCTCGGCTGCATATTTTTTCTGTTTAGCACACTGTAGATATCGTGCCAAGCCTTTCTGGCCTGCCAAGTTTCAAAGGAGAGATCAGTCACGAGTCTTATAGGTCTCCCTTTATAAGTGAGGGCACGTTTATCCCTTGCTGCTTTCAGAATTTTCTCTTTATCCTTGTATTTTGCCAGTTTCACTATGATATGTCGTGCAGAAGATCGATTCAAGTTACGTCTGAAGGGAGTTCTCTGTGCCTCTTGGATTTCAATGCCTTTTTCCTTCCCCAGTTCAGGGAAGTTCTCAGCTATAATTTGTTCAAGTACCCCTTCAGCACCTTTCCCTCTCTCTTCCTCCTCTGGGATACCAATTATGCGTATATTATTTTTTTTTAGTGTATCACTTAGTTCTCTAATTTTCCCCTCATACTCCTGGATTTTTTTATCTCTCTTTCTTTCAGCTTCCTCTTTCTCCATAACTTTATCTTCTAGTTCACCTATTCTCTCCTCTGCCTCTTCAAGCCGAGCCATCGTGGATTCCATTTTGTTTTGCATTTCGTTTAAAGCGTTTTTCAACTCCTCGTGACTGTTCCTTAGTCCCTCGATCTTTGTGGCAAGAGATTCTCTGCTGTCCTGTATACTGTTTTCAAGCCCAGCGATTAATTTTATGACTATTATTCTAAATTCACTTTCTGTTATATTATTTAAATCCTTTTTGATCAGTTCATTAGCTGTTGTTATTTCCTGGAGATTCTTCTGAGGGGAATTCTTCCGTTTGGTCATTTTGGAGAGTCCCTTGCGTGGTGAGGACCTGCAGTGCACTTCCCCTGTGCTGTGGTGTATAACTGGAGTTAGTGGGCGGGGCCGCAGTCCGACCCGATGTCTGCCCCCAGCCCACTGCTGGGGCCACAGTCAGACTGGTGTGTGCCTTCTCTTCCCCTCTCCTAGGGGCGGGATTCACTGTGGGGTGGCGTGTCCCGTCTGGGCTACTTGCACACTGCCAGGCTTGTGGTGCTGGGGATCTGGCGTATTAGCTGGGGTGGGTAGGCAAGGTGCACGGGGGGTGGAGGGGCAGGCTTAGCTCGCTTCTCCTTAGGTGATCCACTCCAGGAGGAGCCCTGTGGCAGCGGGAGGGAGTCAGATCCGCTGCCGGAGTTTTGGCTCCGCAGAAGCACAGAGTTGGGTGTTGGCGCGGAGCGAGCAAGTTCCCTGGCAGGAACTGGTTCCCTTTGGGATTTTGGCTGGGGGATGGGCGGGGGAGATGGCGCTGATGAGCGCCTTTGTTCCCCGCCAAGCTGAGCTCTGCCGTCCGGGGGCTCAGCAGCTCTCCCTCCCTTTGTCCTCCCGCCTTCCCGCTTTCCGAGCAGAGCTGTTAACTTCTGACCTCCCAGACGCTAAGTCGCGCTTGCTGTCGGAACACAGTCCGTCCGGCCCCTCCGCTTTTGCCAGCCAGACTCGGGGGCTCTGCTTGGCCGGCGAGCCGCCCCTCCGCCCCGGCTCCCTCCCGCCAGTCCGTGGAGCGCGCACCGCCTCGCCGCCCTTCCTACCCTCTTCCGTGGGCCTCTAGTCTGCGCTTGACTCCGGAGACTCCCTTCTGCTAATCCTCTGGTGGTTTTCTGCAACAGTTATTTTGTAAAAACAGCTTTTTTTTTTTTGGACACTCATAAGTTTGGAAATAAGAACAAAAGAAACCCAGGAAGAGACAGTGTAGAGCATCAGGAGTGCCTTTTCTATATCAGCAGTTAAGTTGGCATAAGACAGGCAGTCAGTCAGTACTTGATGACTGGAGGCATAAACATGGGGCACAGATATGGGGACTAGGCTTGCCTGGGTGATGAGTCTTACACTCTTGGTCGATGGGGGAGCAAATTTTAAAGACAGGAGTTTCCATGTATCTATTGTATACCTATATTCTATACCTATATCAACATTTGCAAAGTTTCTTTTATACTCTTTTGTACTCTTTTTTAAGTTTATTTTTATTTATTTTGAGAGATAGAGAGCAAGTGGGGGAGGGGCAGAGAGAGAAGGAGCCAGAATCCCAAGCAGGCTCCACAATGTCAGCAGAGAGCCCGATGCAGAGCTCGAACTCATGAACCATAAGGTCATGACCTGAGCGAAAATCAGCAGTCAGATGTTTAACTGACTGAGTCATCCAGGTGCCTCCCAAAGTTTTTTGTTGTTTTTTTCAGATGTATCTTTTTAAAAAAATGTTTATTTGTTTATTTTTGAGAGAGAGCATGTGCACAAGCAGGGGAGGGGCAGAGAGAGAGAGAGGGAGTCACAGAATCTGAAGCAGGCTCCAGACTCCCAGTTGTCAGCACATAGCCTGACACGGGGCTTGAACTCACAGACCATGAGATCATGACCTGAGCCAAAGTCGATGTTTAACTAACTGAGCCACGCAGGCACCCCTAAAGTTCCTTTTAATTATCATATCATATCATATCATATCATATCATATATCATAACATAATTTTACTAACATTGGGCCAAGATACTTTCTTTGAATTTAGATGAAACCATGCCATTTACATACAGTGAGCTTCAGGAAGATAGGTTCTCCTTCATCTCTCCCAAGCAACGTTTCTGTCTTCAGGACTTGACCTTTCTATCTGACTTATTTCTCACCATTTCCCAGTTACTTCTATTCTGGAAAACAACTTGAGAAGCAGTGCAACAGCTGATCCCTTTTAATTTGAATACTACATTTATTTATGTGTTTGCTCACTCCAGGATTATATTTATATCTTCCTTAAGTGAGGTGCCAGGAGATTCCTTTCTGAATTACTGATGGTAGCATCTACCCAATTCAACCCTCTGCTCCAGAGAGATAGACGCCTACTGGCCTGGAGTTGCTTCGGTGGCCTCCTTCAGAAAGCAGGCTGCCCGAAGCGCATTTCTCTGTCACTCCCCCAGGACTGTCAGCGTTTGTGTGTTTGGCAGTGAGTTGGGAACGAGAAACATAGTCTCCTGGAGACTGTGAGAATAGCCTCCTTTAAAAGGATGGGAAGATAGACCACTGTCCAGGTAAATAAGAAAATCAGGAGAGATCACATTGTCTAAATATTGAGATTTTACTTAAAAAAAAATTTTTAAAGTAATCTCTATGTCCATCATGGGACTCGAATTCATGACCCTGAGATCAAGAGTCACATGGCTCTACCGACTGAGTCAGCCAGGAGTCCCTAAATTTTGAGATTTTATTTTACTTATTTTAACGTTTTTCTTTTTTTTTAACTTTTAATTTTTTTAGTGTTTATTTATTTTGAGAGAGGGAGAGAGACAGAGAGAGAGAGCATGAGCAGTGGAGGGCAGAGAGAGAGGGAGACACAGAATCCTGAAGCAGGCTCCAGGCTTTGAGCTGTCAGCACAGAGCCCGATGTGGGGCTCGAACTCACGAGCCGTGAGATCATGACCTGAGCTGAAGTTGGATGCTCAACTGACTGAGCCACCCAGGTGCCCCTATTTTAATTGTCTTTCTAAAGATTTTATTTATTTATTATTTATTTATTTTTAAAAATATACATCCAAGTTAGCATATAGTGCAATAATGATTTCAGGAGTAGAATCCAGTGGTTGACCCCTACGTATAACACCCAGTGCTCATCCCAACAAGCGTCCTCCATAATGTCCCTCACCCATTTAGACCATTCCCCCCACCCAAAACCCCTCTAGCAACCCTCAGTTTGTTCTCTGTATTTAAGAGTCTCATGGTTTGTTCCCCTCTCTGTTTTTATATTTTTGCTTCCTTTCCCGTATGTTGATCTCTTATTTTATTTATTTAAATTTTCTTTCTAAAGATTTTATTTTTAAGCAATCTCTACACCCAGTGTGGGGCTTGAACTTACAACCTCGAGATCAAGAGTCACATGCTCCACCAACAGAGCCAACCAGGTGTCCCTAAATTTTGAGATTTTACAGGGATATGCTTCTTTGGAAGCTAGCTGTGAAACCCTGAAGAGGGAAAGAAGTCATCATTGTAGGTTCGTGGGATTGTAGGTGTCGCATCAAGTCCTAAAGACTTGAATATAAACTTCTTAAGAGCAGAGACCTTGTCTGGGTCATTGACCATTGTACCTTCAGAACCAAGCATAGTGCCTGGAACACGTACGCACTCCACATCCGGTCGGCACATGAAAAATATCTATTACATGAATAAATAAATGACCCACATGCCTGAGTTTGACTGCCTCATTTACAGGTGCTTTGCATTTGAACGCCGAAAACTGCAACCTTGCAAACTCATATCCAGGGCACTCTAAAATAGATTTGGAATTTCAGAAATGGGATCATTCTATAAAGACCACAATGGGCAGTTCAGGAATCTGGATCAGCACGTGCCCCTCTCTGGCTGACTGACCAACCACTTTTCAACCTCAACTTCATATAATATTGAGAATCATTAGCAGTTGTGTGCTGGTGAGATTATATCTCTGGCTCTGTAGGAGTATAGAAACCTGTAGGAGAAACCTGTAGGAGTATTGAAACCTGTAGGAGAAACCTGTAGGAGATACTGATTATATCTCTGGCTCTGTAGGAGTATAGAAAACCCGTAGGAGAAACCTGTAGGAGATACTGTAGGAGTATCAAAACACTTCTCTTGAGTTAGACAAGTCCTTAGAGTTCTTTGGGGGAATCCAAGTAAAACCTCAGGAGGAAGATCTTGAACTTCTTCCTACCAAACAAAACCCTGTGTTTTTATGTTATTACATAAAAAAATAAAAAAAAAAAAAAAAACACAAAACCCGTGACAGTATTTGTGCTCTGAGTCTGTGGAGCAGTTCTTTCTGGTTGAGTAAATAGATGAATAAATGAGACCAAGTTGACAATAAGGTAGAAATAACACCCAATAGACAGGCAGAGCTAGTTATCAACACTTGGAATCACTCTTTGGCTCAAGCAGAAATGTAGCACAGGTGACACAGAACCTTTTTTAATACAGGCCAAAACACGTGCCACACGAAATAGGCTTAAAAATATGGTAATGTGGAAAGAAAACTGGGTCAGGCTCAAGCCACCTGGTCTCGAGACCTTGAAGGTCCCTCTGCCATGTGCTGTCATGTAATAGTGGGCAAGTCACTTCTTTCTCTGAGATCCTCTCCTCTCTCCTCTCAAAACTGCTGAAGGCAGATTAAATAATCTTTTCCTCTCAGGGCTTACGATTCTTTTATCCCTTGAAGGCGACATTTTGTCAAAGAGCTTCTTCCATCTTGGCTCTAAGAATAACTTTTCATAGGCTGTCCTCTAGCAAGTGAGAAACTGAAGAGATAGGATTAATGGTTATAAAACCAAAATGGTATATGGGCTTTAAAAAAGCAGTATTGTTCAGGGTCCTTTATTCACAGAGCAAAATCCAGTGATGAGCTTATCATTTCCATTATAAATGGAGTATTTCTTGGTGTTTGTAAGTTAGTTGGAACATTTTGCTTAGGATTGAATCTTGCCAAGAAGTTTTTCAAGAGCTTTTAACACAAAAGGGATACTCTAGCATTAGGTAAGAAACCACAGGAAAATACATATATAGATATAGCAAAACACCAGTGACTTTAAAAACCAGGGACAGACCGTCATGAGTCATTTAGAGAATTTTCACCTCATGGTCTTGTCAAAGGGTAATATTTGAGGCCAAAGGAAGCAAAGTGAGGAACACTAAGCAGGGAACAAGGGTGTACACGATTAAAAAATGTCAACAAAGGAGAAAAAGAAAATATGTTGTGCTTGTTAAGAATTTAGGTTCTGGAAAGGGGCAGACCTAGATTTGAACACCAGTCCTGTAAATTCATAGTTGCATGACCATCAGAGGGAAGAACTGAGGTAGGATTCTCTGGGTGAAATGTCAAAGTTGTACTACACACAGAAAAAGAAAAACAAGCAAACAAACAAACATGTCCTGTTTCCGTCTCCTTAAATTCCCAAGAGTAGTGTGAGCTTTAGAACCAAAATAGAAATGCAATCTAACTTTACAATCAGATGTTGGCCCAATAGGTAGAGAAAGCAAGAAAAGAAATGCAGCCTGGGGCAAGAATGGGCTCTCAAGGCTCTTCAAAAGTGGACTGCAGCCTTGCAGATGCCTGCCTAGCTGGACGGTGCCCTTTGGAGACTGAGAACTATGATGAGAACTTAAGTTTGTTTGCATTGGGGTGGGTCCGTTTCAATCAGGACAATTTCTTTTATAGGGTTTTAGATGTTTATAGTATGAATTTCAAAAGCCCAACATAAGCAATCCAACATCTTTGACTTTTAGTTAAAGAATTCTGACAGATGAGACTCCTTGAAAACACTTTCTAATAAAAAATCTTACAAATGATAGATAAAATATACACTTCTTTTGAATATACAAGAATGTAACCCATGTCCCTAGGGGTTAAGAACAAAGCATAACTAAAAGCCAGGTTGTTGGGTCCATAGGCATCTACTAAAACTTCTCTGAAGGTTAGAACGATGAGGGTAACTATTTTGGGGGGGGGGGGTTGTTTAACTATTTAACCAAGGACAGGAAGGAAAACTTTGAAGCTGTGCATCATTGGGAGCTGGGACTGACATCTCTCATTTGGGTCCAGAATCTGGGAAGGTCTACACCCAAAGTAAAAGATGGAATAGTAGATGACTCTACCTATCAGCACAGATTAATAACAAGAAAATCTCTCTCCAACTGGGCTTTATTTTTTATTATTTTAAAAAATATTTATATTTTGGGAAAGCACAAGTGGGGGAGTGGCAGAAAGAGGGGGACAGAAGATCTGAAGTGGGCTCTGAGCTGACAGGCTGACAGCAGTGAGTCCGATGTGGGGCTCTAACTCAAGAACCATGATATCGTGACCTAAGCCAAAGTCGGATGCTCAATTGACTGAGCCACTCAGGTGCCCCTCCATTGGCTTTTGATAGGAATGGTTTCTACTGAAAATTTATACGGCAAACTAATTCCTCCTGAGTTTTGATATTAGAAGCATTTGTGTCTACGACTGCAGAAGAAAATGCAAAATCACTATAGAAAGACTTGCATTCATCCTATTTTGCAGAAGCTTTCCACAGATTAAACCCTGAGGACAATGAGCTCACAATCGAAAATTTCAAAACACATTAAGAAACAACCAACCAGGAGAAAATCAGCAGACCTGGGATTAGGCCACACTCCAGCTAAGGAAAAGTATTCTTTTCAGGTAAAGAATTCTGACTAGAGATGACAAAACAATGTGTTTAAATCATTGAAAATATAAAAGGAAAAATTAAGAAATAAAGGAAACTCTCCAAAAAATCAGGCAGATCTAGAAACAGAGTCAAATGAGATTTCTAGAAGGAAAAAGCATTGTTGACATATTTAATTAATAGTGTGATAGAGACTTATAACTTCACACTTTCATTCTTTCTCCCCCTTTCATTCTTTCTTCTTTCTAATAGAATCCTGGGGAATGTTTCTAACTTTAAAAAACAAATGGGGGCACCTGGGTGGCTCAGTCAGTCAAGCCTCCAACTCTTGATTTCGGCTCAGGTCATGATCTCTCCAGTTTGTGAGTCTGAACCCTGCATCGGGCTCTGTGCTGACAGCTGACAGCCTGGAGCCTGCTTCGGATTCTGTGTCTCCCTCTCTCTTTGCCCCTCCCCCACTTGCACTCTGTCTCTCTCTCAAAAGTAAACAAACATGAAAAAAATTTAAAAAAAAACCACATCGACTTTTAAGATAATATCTATGACCTGTGAGAACCACAAAACATACAGAATTGCAATAAGTGATAAAAATAGCACAAAAGGCTGGGAGTAGGACCGAGACTGGCAAATTGATACAGATGTTCTCAGGATTTTCATTTGTCTGGGAATTGGTAGAAGTGCAATTCAAGGCAGAGTGTAAACAGAATACTTCAGTCACTTCTAACTAAGACTAAAAGAATAAAAAAAGGAATAACTAATAAGCTCATGGAAGGGAAATGTATGATTTAAAAACTCCATTTTAGGGGCTCAGACCGGTTCAGGGGGTTAAGCGTCTTACTCTTGATTTTGGCTCAGGTCATGGTCTCATGGTCACGAGATTAAGCCTTACGTTGGGCTCCACACCGAGGGTAGCCTGCTTAAGATTCTCTCCCTCTCTCTCTGCCCCTCCCCTGCTCTTGTGTTCTCTCTCAAAATAAATAAGTGGTAAATAAATAAATAAATAAATAAATAGTGTTGATTTCTGTGTTAAAAAAATAAAAAAATAAAATAAAAACTCCATCTTACTGAAATTATAGAACACCTAAACCAGGAAAAAAAAAAAAAAACTGCCTCCAAAAGAATGAAAGTACATATAAGCGTAGAATTTTCAACAAGACGAGAAGCAAAGACTACTATGTCAAGTGCTTTTTTAAAAAAGTCAAGTAAAATGACAACAAGGAACAGAGAACAAAAAGCAACATAAAACAAATAAGATGATGGTAGATTTAAAGGCAAAACACCAGCAATTATGTTAAATATAAATGCAGTATGTCTTTTATAAAACAGAAGTAGTAAAACTGAGTTTTTATAAGGCTCAATCTTGTTTACAAGAGACACAATGTAAATATAAGAATGCAGAAAAGTTGAAAGGGATAAGAAACACAGGCAAAAATTAAAATCAGACCAGTTATACTAATGTCAACAAAGTAGACTTTCAGGCATGAGTTAATATCGGAGATAGAGATATTTCATGATGATAAAGAGGCCACTCGAATAGAAAGAGTAATTCCAAAATATTATGCACCTAATGCTTATAGCCTCAAATCATAAGAGAAACTGATGGAACAAAGGGACAACGAGACAATATACAATCATGGTTGGCAATTGTAACCCTTTATTTGATTAACAGGAAAAGCCAACAATAAAGACTTAGAGGATGTGAATGTCAAGGCTTAAAAATCTGAGCAACTGTCCTGTTACAGAGTGACCGTGAAGATGACATCTCATCACCTTTGCCATGTATTGGAACATAATTATCATGGGAGTGACACCCTGTCAGAATTCAAGTTACAAGTTCCACCTGCACCCAACGGGAGGGGATGAGACCAGGCTGTGGCTCACTGGGGGTCACCCTAGCTCTCTCCCGCAGCTGTAGTTATACATGTATTTGATGTATGTTGATGGGTTGCCTATTATATGTCAGCTATCCTGCCAGAGTGAGGGCTACTCAGAGAAACAGTAGTTCTCTGCTCTCAGGGAGATCCTAGTCTCATGGGAGACAAAGACCTATGAAAATTTCATAACCAGTGTGTATGTGCAATGACACAGGAGCAAGAAATAGGAAGAAGAGTCACCTTCTCCATCCTAGCCATGGGGCCAGGGGCATCAGGAAGACTTCATGGTTAAGGGCAAGTCTTAGCCAGCTCTGGAAGGATAACTTCTAATTATCCAGGTGGAGAGAGTGGGGAAAGACTTCCAAGTAAAAGGAACACTTGAGCACACCCCCACGTGTATGTGCAGTGTTGCAAGAGGACAGTGCTTTTTATTAAGTTAAAACAAAATTTTTTTTAACGTTTATTCATTTTTGAGAGACAGAGAGAGACCGAGGGCCAGTTGGGGGGGGGGGTAGAATGAGAGAGAGAGAGAGAGAGAGAGAGAGAGAGAGAATCTGAAGCAGGCTCCAAGCTCTGAGCTGTCAGCACAGAGTCCAGCTGCAGAGCTCGAACTCAGGAACCAGAGACTGTGAACTGAGCCGAAGTCCGAACCTCAACCGACTGAGCGCCCCAGGCGCCCCAAGAGTACAATGCTTTTTAAAAATCAGAGGCAAACGAGGAAACTGGGGGCCCCACACCTTTTTCAAAGAGCCCCTTCCTTACCCAGCCAGCATCCTTCTCTTGTTGGTTTTCCAAGTAGCCTGTGAGCTCTCTGAGGATAGAGACCATGCCCTATGCATTTGGTAACATCCTTTGCCACTTTCTCCCACTCTTTATAGCAACGATTCCTCTGGCACCCAGTCTGGGCCTGGCAGATGTGTGCGGATCGAACAGATGAGCTAGCAAAGAGCACGCTTTCCTGGCAAGGACTGTTTGCAGTGTGGGATCCCTGGCCTCTTTCCAGCCCGGGACCCACCTGCCACCCCACCCAGACCCCAGCGTGCAGCTGTGCGGCCTCTCACAGCTGCTGTGTCCACCCCACCTCCGCTGTGCCTGCGTCACTGGGAGGAGGAAGGGATCCCGTGCGCACGCCGCCTTGTTTGCGCTCAGCCCGAGCCCCCCGGGGCCAGCCAACTGCTGGGCCAAAGCCGCTCTCCGTGCTTCTTGTTGTTCTGTTGGGAGGGCGGGGCGTGCGGCAGAGGATTTTGGTGGCAGAGTCAAGCTAGCCGCCGGGGACGATTCGCCTGCACGCTACGGTCTCCGTGCGTCGTTCCTCAGACAGCGAGGGAGGGGACCAGCAAGGGAGGGCTGCCAGGTCCCTGAGCAATTGGGGGAACACCCCCTCTGTCTGCCAAGTGGGCAGTGTTTAGGCTGGGCCTGGCTAGGAAAGCCTGCTGAGTCACTTGGGACTGAAGCAAAACTGCCGCTTGGGCTCGGGGGAGGGGAGGATGGGGGCAGGGGGCGCAAACCTCCAAGCCCCAAAGGGCGCAACCAAGTCCGCTGTCTGCAAACGCCACACCCCAAAGCTGCACTTGTGAGCCGAAGTGTTTGCAACCAGATGCAGCTTCTGTGAGCCAGACGGCAATGCCTATGCCGCCCTGAGATCAGGTCCGAGGGCGGCCAGATTTAGCAGGTCTAGAGAAGATATGATTAAAAAAAAAGTCACCTGTCTGTTCCCCAGTATTTATTTCCTGGCTCTATGTGTTCCTACCATGTTGAATTCTATGTCCCTCCACTGCTCCCTGCCCACCCCCCCATCCTCTCCTCTCCTCTCCTCTCCTCTCCTCTCCTCTCCTCTCCTCTCCTC
>NC_064812.1:18000362-18009722 GCF_023721935.1 Panthera uncia | reverse complement strand
TCTCCTCTCCTCTCCTCTCCTCTCCTCTCCTCTCCTCTCCTCTCCTCCTCTCCTCTCTCCTCTCTCCTTCCTTCCCCTCCCTTCCCGTCCCCAAAACAAACAAAAAAACCCTTAGAACTCAGTCCCAGGATATATCTATTCTTTAAAATTTATTTAAAAAAAATAATTGTTTTTTTTTAATGTTTATTTTTGAGAGAGAGAGAGAGAGAGAGAGAGAAAGACAGGGTGTGAGTGGGAGAGAAACAGAGAGAGAGAGAGAGAGAGAGAGAGAGAGAGAGAGAGAGGGAGACACAGAATTCTAAGCAGGTTCCAGGCTCTGAGCTGTCAGCACACAGCCCCTTGCAGGGCCTGAATTCGGGAACCTTTAGATCTAGACCTGGGCTGAAGTCGGAGGCTTAAACAACTGAGCCACCCAGGTGCCCCCCTAATAATTGTTATTTAATTGTATTCTTAAAAGAAATACCAGAGCAGATACATTAAGGCTAAAAAAAAAAAGCTTCTGGAAAAAAGAAAAGTTTTCTCCACAGGTAAGAAGAGTGTAGATAGAACAATATGTTGCCTGCGATCTAACTTCAGGCTGGGAAAGAAAAGAGGATGGGCCAGAAGGAGCATAGCAGTGGGGATGAAGAGCCCTGGGTCTAAAACGTCTGAGCTGCAAAGCTTTGTGATGCTGTTTTCGAAAGGCTCTCCCAGATTTTCCCAGCCTGCTCATTCAGTGCACTAAATCTGACCAGTATCCCCTCTGATCCCCAAAGGGACACCTCTGTATAAAGGCTGGGAGCCCTGAATGAGAGCGGGAAAGCAGAAAGACACAAGGGGTAGGTGTCTGAAGCCTTGGAAAAGACGGTGAACTGGGAGAATGAGGCTCTGATATCTGGGATCTGTTTCATGGTTTGTCTTATTAACTCTGGAAGCTGGGCATTTGCCTGTCTAGAGTTTCAGTCAATGATGTTGTGAGAGCATCGGTTAACACTGAAGGCCTGTGTTTCAGATGACTATGCTGAGGCCAGGGGTTGATTGTGCCAAAGTCTAATACTGAGGACAAATGGGCATGGGGACGGTGGGGATTTGGATGGGGGGAGGGAAGATATGGAAGCAGAACCCAGAAAACTGGCTGCTTGGCCCCTGGTCCCCCGGGGACTGGTAGGATGAGGTTTGCTGTCCTGCCCTTAACACCCTCTCAGTGTATCAAGTAATCCAGCAACAGGTGGATCTGGAGCTATTGTGGGGTGCCAAGTTACATGATGGGGTTCTGAGGCTCACTGGACATGATTCTTGACCTCCAAGCATTCTAAATTGCATTCAAGAAACAGCCCTCTGCTACTGGAAATCCGTGTATAGGGAAATCTACTACATCAAAAGGCATGGTTGCTTGTTGATAAGATTACAAGCTCCAAATCACACAGACTCGAGTTCAAGTCCCACCTCTGGTATTTCTTAACTCTGTATGCATGCATGGCTGCTGCATACAGTTATGCAGGATGTTCACTGCCCAAGGGAGTCAGGCCCAGAAGTGAATGGGATCTGAAATCCAGCCTCTACTGTGCTCCTTAAGCCTAGTGTCCTGGCACAAGAGCTGCTTCCACTTGCAAGAAGAGTTTTTTGTTTTTTTTTTTTAAAGGTTTATTTATTTTGAAAGAGAGAGAGAGAGAGAGAGAGAGAGAGAGAGAGGCTGTCTGTCAGTGCAGAGCCTGCTGTGGGGCTCTATCTCACGAACTCCAAGATCGTGACCTAAGCTGAAATCAAGAGCCTGACACTTAACTGCCTGAGCCACCCAGGCGCCCCCAACAGATTAATTTTCTTATTAGCAGAGGGACATCAAGCACTTGCTAACCCATGTGCCCTTGGGATGCATCCACTTGGAGGGACCTTTTTTTTCATTTGCAGAAAAGGCATCGTATGAGCTAATGTATGGGTCAGCAGTGGCCATGTGAACTTTTACGGTTCTCAGTCTCCTCATTTGGGAAATGAAGAGAATGAAACACACTTCATGGGATTGTGCAGTGATACATGTCAGCAAGGAATCCAGTAAAGTGCTCAGTCCTGGATAATAAGAGCTCAGTAAACAGCACCTTTATGACCATTATCATCTCTGCCTCCGAGATTTGCTCTGAGGATGAGTTTTGTAAAAATCACGAAACAACAAATGTGTGTTCCATTAACATTAGCAGTTTTTTTTTTTCCTTTTTGTTCTCTTTTTTCACCTTGTGCTCGATCATGATAAGTAGCAGAAACTATGGATGAGATGGAAATTGGGGAAAAGGGGAGATCCTTTAAGTTCAGGGGTTGGAACTATCTTCACAGTAGAGCTAGCATTTACATCGGGAGTCTTATGCAAAGATGTTTGGAAAAGAGGCGTGAAATAAAGCCATGGCATGAAACGGAGATTTCTCTTTCATATTCTCACTATGTATTTTTCTTTCTTTCTTTCTGTATTTATTTATTTTTTAAAATTTACTTCCAAATTAGTTAGCATATAGTGCAACAATGATTTCAGGAGTAGATTCCTTAAAGTCCCTTCCCCATTTAGCCCATCCCCCCTTCCACACCCCCTCCAGTAACCCTCTGTTTGTTCTCCATATTTATGAGTCTCTTCTGTTTTGTCCCCCACTCTCTTTATATTATTTTTGTTTCCCTTCCCTTATGTTCATCTGTTTTGTCTCTTGAAGTCCTCATATGAGTGAAGTCATATGATACTTGTCTTTCTCTGACTAATTTTACTTAGCATAATACCCTCTGGCTCCATCCACGTAATTGCAAATGGCAAGATTTCATTCTTTTTGATTGCCAAGTAATACTCCATTGTGTGTATGTATGTGTGTGTGTGTGAGTGTGTGTGTGTATATATATATATATATATATATATATATATATATACCCCACATCTACCCCACATCTTCTTTATCCATTCATCCATCGATGGACATTTGGGCTCTTTCCATACATTAGGGTGAATGTGTCCCTTCAAAACAGCACACCTCTATCCCTTGGATAAATACCTAGTAGCGCAATTTCTGGGTCGTAGGGTAGTTCTATTTTTAGTTTTTTGAGGAACCTCCGTACTGTTTTCCAGAGTGGCTGCACCAGCTTGCATTCCCACCAACAATGCAAAAGAGATCCTCTTTCTCCGCATCCTGGCCAACATCCGTTGTTGCCTGAGTTGTTAATGTTAGCCATTCTGACAGGTGTGAGGTGGTATCTCATTGTGGTTTTGATCTGTATTTCCCTGATGATGAGGGAAATACTCTCTTTATATTATTTTTGTTTCCCTTCCCTCAACATCATGTTGAGAATTTTTTCATGCGTCGGTTGGCCATCTGGATGTCTTCTTTGGAGAAGTGTCTCTTCATGTCTTTTGCCCATTTCTTCACTGGATTATTAGTTTTTTGGGTGTTGAGTTTGATCAGTTCTTTATAGATTTTGGATACTAACCCTTTATTTGATATGTCATTTGCAAATATCTTCTCCCATTCTGTCAGTTGCCCTTTAGCTTTGCTGATTTCACTATGTCTTTTATTTATTTATTTATTTAAAAAAAAATTTTTTTTAATGTTTATTTATTTTTGAGACAGAGAGAGACAGAGCATGAACGGGGGAGGGGCAGAGAGAGAGGGAGACACAGAATCGGAAGCAGGCTCCAGGCTCTGAGCTGTCAGCCCAGAGCCTGACGCGGGGCTTGAACTCACGGACCGTGAGATCGTGACCTGAGCTGAAGTCGGACGCTCAACCGACTGAGCCACCCAGGCGCCCCGATCTCACTATGTCTTAACCCATTAATTAAATACCTGGAAAAACCTTGAAGGGAGAAAAAAAATGATTGGGCAACTGGGAGCTTTATTTTTTGAAATAGCAGTGGCTGGACATGTTTCAGCATAGGTGCCTTATCTAGGGAGCCACGGAGGGTTACTGGAGACCTGATATCTGCTCCCTAAGGAATGTGCCTGCCATGTAGGCTGGCTGGCTGAGGAGCTTCAGTTGCACTGAATAGAGAAAATCCCTCCCACAATCATGCTGGTGACATTTCAGCTGGTGGGGAGAGCCACTGGCAGCAATGAATGCATTTACCACGATCCATTGCTACTCCATGAGACCCATTCTGTCAACGAGCCTGGCTGCTGCCTCTTCCGTGAAGGAGTGGGCAGGATGTTCTTGTGTGTTCCACACTCAAAAGCCCAGTCTACGATTTTAGACAGCAAAAGGATACAGCTTTCTTTTTGGCTGTTTTAAGAGTCGTATAAGCCTTGCAGCTTCCACATCATCAAATGCAAACATGAAAATTCTTCTCTTTTCCATTTTTCTGCTTTGTGGGTTGGGTCTAGAATCTAATTCTGCCTCTTACCATCCATGTGACCTTGGACCAGTCACTTAATTGCATCAGACCTTTTTTTTTCTTTATTGTTTCAATGATAGAACTTCCCTCATTATCCTTTCTAAGGTAGGTCTTTCCCCTATTATTCTTTTTACTTTTTAAAAGTTTATTTACTTTGAGAGAGAGAGTGCAACTGTGGAAGAGGAGGGAGAGGGAGAGAGAGAGAATCCTAAGCAGGCTCCTTGCTCTCAGCAAGGAGCTAGTGTGGGGCTCAGTCTCACAAACAGTGAGATCACGACATGAGCTGAAATTAAGGGTTGGACACTTAACCAGCTGAGCCACCCGGGTGCCCCTTTCCCTCTATTATTCTTTATAGCACTATTATTTTTATTTACTTTCTAGGATTTAGCAAAAGTTGCAACTATTTTATGTATTATTATTTTATTGTTTAAAATTCTGCCTCATCAGTCTAGCAAAGTCTGTTTTTTATCCTGTACACTATTTTTTTATTGTTTTTAATAAAAAAAATTTTTTTAACATTTACTTATTTTTGAGGGAGAGAGAGACAGAGTGTGAACAGGGGAGGGGTGGAGAGAGAGGGAGACACAGAATCTGAAGCAGGATCCAGACTCTGTGTGAGCTGTCAGCACAGAGCCCGATACGGGGCTCAAACCCACAAACCGTGAGATCATGACCTGAGCCAAAGTTGGACGCTAAACCGACTGAGCCACCCAGGCACCCCTATTGTTTTTAATTTTGAATCCAGTATAGTTAACATATAGTGTTCTATTAGTTTCCTATGTACAATATAGTGATTCAACACTTCTTTACCTTACTCAATGCTCATCACGAGAAGTGTGCTCTTTAATCCCCATCACCGATTTCACCCAGCCCCCACCCATCTCCCCTCTGGTAGCCATCAGTTTGTTCTCTGTAAGAGTCTATTTCTTGGTTGGTCTCTCTCTTTCTGATTTTTCCTTTGCTCGTTTGTTTTGCTTCTTGAATTCCACATATGCGTGAGATCATTTGGTATTTGTCTTTCTCTGACTGACTTATTTTGTTCAACACTATATTCTCTAGTTCCATCCATGTTGTTGCAAATCATCCTGTACACGATTATATCGTTAGCACACAAGATGGGGCCTTAGTGCATAGGAGGTCCAATACTGTTTGTTTAACAAATGAATTGATCATATTGATCATATTCATTAAGTATATGGAAGTGTTTTTTTTTTCTCGAAAAGGGTAAACTATTACATAAGTTTAAGTCATTATCATAGCCTGTATTCATCATTTAGTATTTATTTTTGCTCATTTTTTTTCCCTGCTAGTTCACTCTTGGGTTAAAGGTAGAGCCAGGAGAAAAATGTCCTGCACCATGTCATTGTCACTTAGATTATAAAAATCTATGACCATTTTTAACCCAAGGCTTTTTTGTGTGCTTTAAAGGATGTCACTTCTGCCCCTAGGAATTTTCTTCGCTGTCAGCCACTTAATTCTACCCTGAGATGTTAGCTTATTTGGTTAAAGTCCTATATCTCACGTGCAGATAGCAGAGGATAGAGCGAACTCATTCACACATGACCAACCACTAACAATGTTCATTAAGGTAAGGAGCACTGCTATTCAGGAAAGCCATGCACAAAGATCTAATGTAAGGGAATCACACAGGCATATAACCATCTCCTTATAAATAACCAATACATGCAGGCATGAGGCTGTGCTATTCCATTTGTAGGAAAGAACTATGCTGGAGGGAAACAGAGTCAGCAGAGAGATAGCCCAGCTATCACCAAACCTGTTTTGTTGTTGTACTAGTCAATTTGAAGTGACAGGATATATCTTCATTATAGAAGATTTTTCTTGTTTAAGTTTACAATTATATATTGGAAAAGGGTCTTTTAAGCTTTGATTCTTGCCCCCTAACTGGAGAAATAGTCTGTTCTCAAAGTCAACCTTCTGCTTCTTGAAAAGCAGGTAACTATTTGCCACTTTAAATCCATAGTATTTTCCACTTTCCAGACCGATGACAGCAATAATAAAAGTCTCAGGGTTCCATCTCAGACACAACATCTCATACTATATAATCAAATCAAATATATTTACGGCCCATCAGATTTTGTAAATAGCAGTAACAACAAGAAACTACAAATAATAGTTTCAATTTTCTTATATCCTTACAATACCTCAGACATTAGGGTGAGTGTTTATAGGCATATGTGTCTTTTAATCCTTCTTGAGAAGTTATTCTGGAAGATTGAGTCAGATCCTGTAAACTGCTATTTCTAAACAGATACCATCATCCCAAATCCAGTTTACCAAAATGCATTCGGTAACTGGATTCCTCCTTACTTGCTTAAGGAAAACTGTTTCTACCTACTCTTTTTCTTTGCCTTCTTTTTTTTTTTTTCTTTAAAAAAAATTTTTTTTAACGTTTATTTATTTTTGAGACAGAGAGAGACAGAGCATGAACGGGGGAAGGGCAGAGAGAGAGGGAGACACAGAATCGGAAGCAGGCTCCAGGCTCTGAGCCATCAGCCCAGAGCCCGACGCGGGGCTCGAACCCACGGACCATGAGATTGTGACCTGAGCTGAAGTCGGACGCTTAACCGACTGAGCCACCCAGGTGCCCCTTTTTCTTTGCTTTCTAATGAAGGAAATGATCCCGGCTATAGGAAACTTTAAAGCTTTGTTTTAAGGATGGCATCCTTGGTCTCTAGATGACCATAAGGAGGACAGCCTTGGACTCTCATGTGAGTGAAAAAGAAAGCTCTTTCTTGTGTGAACCACTGAGCTTTAGAGCTTTTAAAATAATAGTTATCATTCCCCTAATATGAACATTAAAGACAATTCCTGGAATATAGAAATAGCTGAATAATTGCTAGTTATCATTATTTTTATTACTAGTAGTAATTGTCCTCATGACAACCCTGTTTTCAGATGAGAATCATGGTAGGCAGCACAATGAACACTGGAAAATTATGTGCGATATGAGTCAATAATTAATTTCTAGTCAACGAAAGAAGGCTTAAGGGAGGAGATGAGCATTCGCCTACTTGTTATTTTAATCACTGATTGGCAATCTGTCTTATCTTTAATAGTTACATTTTTTCTCATCCTGCAAATCTTTACGATAATGGGAAGTTGAAGATGGCACATGCTCTTAAAAGTAGAGGGATTCAGAACAAAACATGTGTGTGAGAAGAGAATCTTTTAATTCTAGCACTTACCCTTCCCCACAGATAAAGGCCCCATAAACCTAATTCTAAGGGGATGGGAGAGGAAACATTAGATTGCACTTCTAAATCTCTGTGGCAAGTGTCGGTCCTTGGCAAAGCATGGGATTTCCAGGCGGCCATCTCAGAAAAAGATGCGGGCAGTTCGGATCGTTGTGTGTTTGTGCTGGGGCGAGGATATGGGAGAAGTGTTCTGTATTCCATTTTTAAAATGTGGATTGCTCTGTCCATACCTCAATGAAGCATATTCTCAGATCCTATCAGCTTTCTTAATTATGCCACTCCAAAATGGTCTAGGCTAATGCTAAGACTTAAAAAGGAGAGGAAATAATTGATTGGAAACCCTTCAAAAGGAAGAATTGGGTCATGGCCTTTAAGAGCAGGGCTCCCTTTGTCTGTTTTCCCCTTTCCCTACAACGGCACCACCTTGTATAGTTCCAACAAGCTCTCCATGTACAGAAAATCTGCATCTCATTTCTGCTGAAATATGTTTTCAATTTAGGATTTGAGTTTCCAGATTGACTTGTGAACATCTAAAGGACTCAATGTCACCGTGACATAATGTTCCCCAAAGGCCAGTTGGCCGTCAGCAGAGAAATGGGCAGTGATTAGCTGGCTGTCAGTGGTCAAAGGTGCTGATGTGACTGCGGAAACCAACTTGGGAAAACTAAGACTGAAAGAGGGGAGAACCGAGGGTATTGTGGGGGAGGGGAAATGGCACAAGGGGAACTTTATAAGCGAAAGGGATTGTTAGAAGATGAAATATGAAGGGTTAGAGGGGCAGAAATGGAAATTTTACAGATAATTTGGAACGTGTTTAAAGGACAATGCTAAATAGAAAAAGACCTTAAGAAACAGATACTCAAACCAACAAGGAAAGGTAATCTACATTTGAAGAAATGAGATTCACACCAAGGCCAGGGGCTAATCATTATGGAATGTCTCTAAAAATCATGATAATAATTTCCCCAAAGCACTAATTCCAACGACTGTTGCTACCATCTGTGAAGACCCATTTACATGCCACTCATTTTGCTGGCATTTTGTTTAGACCATCTCTTGTATGATCATTTGTGGGAGTATTACTCTCCTGCTTTAGAGAAGAAAACCCAAAACCAACAGGTCTAAAACGTAATTCTCCTCTCCTTCTGCCATATTCTCTCCTCCCTAAAAACAATGATTTGATGGAGATGTATTTAACTGCATTTGTTTGAAAGGTGGGAAGGCATCCCGACTGTGTAACTCAGGACAGGCAGAGAAGGGAGGAGGGAGCTAGGCTGTTATATTTATTTTGGGAATGATGAGGATGACGTTAATGGGATGTGTCTAATTTACCAATGTATCTAGGAACTCCCCCCTCCTCTTGCATACCAGCCCTCGGAGCCACTTTATTTCTGCCTGTGGGCCCCTCTCTGACCACCACCCCAACCATCTGGCTACCCAGAAAGCAGTCACCCCCCTACCTCCAAGGAGATGCTCTAATTGGTTCATTGGTTTTAGGGACAACTGTGTCCAACATTTCTTACATGACTGAGAATCATGAAAAGAGTTCATTTTTGTACTATTTATGGGAAAGTGGCCTGGAGGAAGACAACCCCTTTCTTATGTGTGACGTGATTGTCTTCTGCAAGAAAAGGAAGCTCAGCAAAACTTTTTGTTCACTGTTTGTGTATTCTGGACTGTAAACACACATGTACATATGGATACACATAGAATTTCTTTTTTCTTTCTTTCTTTCTTTCTTTCTTTCTTTCTTTCTTTCTTTTTCTCTTTCTTTCTTTCTTTCTTTCTTTCTTTCTTTCTTTCTTTCTTTCT